>NW_013666099.1:481099-500629 GCF_000517525.1 Limulus polyphemus | reverse complement strand
AGGGACGGCTAGCGCAGATAGCCCTCGTGTAGCTTTGCGCGAAATTCCAAAACAAACAAACAAACTATATGCAAAGACAGTTCATACACAAAGTCTACTCATACATTCTGCACCAACATTTGCAGTCCACTTGATAGCTTCAATACGGAACCTGTAGTTCTGGAAGTACAATGCCCACTTCATGATCCTCCCACTGTCGATTTTGGTTGATAATCCATCTGGATGATGAACTCCTTCCCATACAGGTAGTTCTGGAACTCTGGGTGCAAATATGATGGCTAGATACACTCATTCGATCACAGAATCGTTCTTACTACTCAATAGCTTTTTAATTACATAAGTTACCGAAAACAGTCCGTCTTCATGTTCTTGTAGGAGTACTGCTTCAATTCCAATGTCTGAAGCATTATCCTGAATGATGAACAGTCTGTTGAAGTCTGGCATTTTAAGTATTTGCAAACTTCCCAACTTCTGGAATGCCATCTGCTGTGGTTGTTCCCACTTCACTTTGTTAGGTAGGCCTTTCTTGGTCAGGTCAGTCATTTGTGCAACAACTTCAGCGTAGTTTGGGATGAATTTCCTGTAGTATCCCACTAACCTCACGGAGGATTTGACTTGCTGCTTGGTTGTTGGAGCTGCCACATCTTGTATGTGGGTTACCTTTTCAATGGTTATCTGTCGGTCGCCCACCTTGTGTCCAACAAACTCCAGCACAGAATAGCTAAAGTAGCACCTAGATGGTCTGATGGTCAGATCTGCTGCACTTACTCGTGTGAAAAACTCTCTAAGTTTTTTTCAGGTGGTCTGTGTGTGTCAGAATGTCATCCACATAAAGCTCAATTTTGGTGGTATTGTGCAACATCCTCCTCATCATGCAGTTGAATGTTGCTGCTGAGTTGACTAACCCAGATGACATCCTCTTAAGTTGGTAACATCCATCTGGTGTCACAGATGCTATCTTCTCTTTAGATCCTGTCTCTATCAGGATCTGCCAATAACCTTTAACAAGGCCGATCTTTGAAAAGAACCTGACCCCATCTAATTTTGCCATGATAGCCCCTGGGTTGGCCATATGCTTGGAGTCAAACTTTGTAAAGAGGTTCAGCTTCTGGAAGTATATGGAGAAGCAGTTTGAGCCATCCTTCTTCTTCACGATCACCACTGGTGATCAATTTGGAGACTCAATGATTCCAGCTTCTAACATTGTCACAACTTTCTGCTTCATCGGGTCTCTCATCGCATAGGGCATCTGATAGGGCTTCACCTTGACTAGATGTCTAGTCGTGGTCTATATCTTGTGTTGCACAAGGTCTGTCTTGCCTGGTCTATCTGTTAAGACATCTGCATACTGGCACAGTAGATCTCGTAGTTCTTTCTTTTGCTTGCTAGTCAGTTCATCGCTGGTATAGACGTCTTTGTATGTCTCCTCTCCACCCAAATGTCTAATGTTTAGCAAGTCTCCATCTTTTATGACAAAGCCACTGTTTTCTGGCTCTGTATCTATGGCAGCCACGCCTGCAGCATCCATTTTTGCCTCAATAACTGAACATGTTAGGTCTTCTTTCCTCTCAAAGTACCTCTTCAACAGATTGGTATTGTAGATCTTGGTCTTCCCATTCATTTTCACTTTATAGTCCATTCTGTTGAGAACTTCGTATACTTCAAAAGGTCCTTTTCACTGCAAGTGAGTTTGTTGTTGTCTATGGGCAGCAGAACTAAGACTTTATGTCGGTCCTTGAAACATCGATCCTTGGCCTTCTTGTCATAAAGTGCTTCTGACTGCCTTGAGCTGCATACAAACTCTCTTGAGCGAATTGTCAGGTCTTTTGCCGTTGGTTTCTGAGGTCTAACACGTACTGGTATGTGTTCTTCTGACTTTCTTGTCCTGTCCATAGCTCTTTCAATATTTGCATCAGACCTTATACTTTTCTTCCATACAGTAACTCGAAGGGTGATAATCCTGTACTTGCTTGTGGGACTTCTCAATAAGCAAATAATACTGTCTGCAGGTATCTGTCCCAGTCACGTGTTTTCTCTCTCTTGGTACATCTTCTTCAGTATGCTCTTTAACACTTCATTAACTCTCACAAAGTCTATTACATCTGGGGTTGTATGGGGTGATAAAGAGCTGCCTATTACTGATGAGTCTGCACACCTCTTTCATCAGTTCTGAAGTAAACTGGGTCCTTCTGTCATGCAGGACTTGATTTGGAAAACCCACAGTGCAGAAGACTTCCAGGAGGGCTTCTGCCACTCTTTCTGTCTCCATCTTCAGCAGTGCTATGGCTTCTGGATAACATGTCACATAGTCGAATACTGTCAGCACACACTGGATGCCTTTGTCAGAAACAGGTGCTAGTGGTCGGATCAAGTCCACAGCTACTCTGCTGAATGGCTCTTCTATGAGAGTCATCTCATCCAGTGGCACCTTGGCTACCTTCCCTCTAGGTATTGTCCTTTGGCAGATGTCACATGACCTGCAGAATCTTGTCAGATCTCTGATGACCCCAACCAATGAAAATTACTAGTTATTCTGCCTGCCATCTTTTTTACTTCTAGGTGTCCTCCCACAATTGACTCATGAGCCGATTTCATCACTTGAGTCTGGTTCTGTTGGTACTATGATCTGTTTAACTTCTTCAGCATAACCACTTTGATAGATTCGATACAGCACTCCCTCCAGATTTCCTAGTGTGTACATCCTATCCCCTTTGTCTTGTGCTCGACTTTCTCCCTTTCTCGCTGTCCCAAAGTTTCTGCAGTGAAGGATCTTCCTTTGTGCTTCCTTCAGTTCCTGCAGACTGACATTGGGGATTCCATCTTTTAATATTTGCAGGGCTTGATGTCTTGCCTGCTCTTCTTTTGTTGAGCTCTTGTGGTGACTGCAGATGCCTCATCCATCTTCGTTCTGTCTGGTTCTTCCAAACTTCTACTGCCTAGTATATTTCCAATCACCAAGTCATAGATGGGTGCCTTCATACACATGACCTTAAGTTCTCCCATATAGTATAGTATGGAGTGTCCACCTTTATCCTTGCCATGGGAAACTTTCTCACTGTTCCATCAACTGGCACACACACATGTACTTTGCCTGTCATCTGGTCATCAGATATTAGACTGGTTCTCACTGCTGCATTAATGCACCCAATGTCTCATAGGATCTTCACTTTCTTGTCACTGACATAGCTTTTACCTATTGCCATGTTGTAATTTGTTGTCACCACTTGACGTTTGTCACATGCTCCAATCAATACTGGCACTGTTGATCAACTTACTAATTTGAGGTGACCATTATTCATGCACTTTTCATTCCCGGAAATGGTACTTTCTTCTTGTGTGAATCTGACGTTTTTTCTTGATTCTGTTTCTTCTGGTAGCAGCGCCCATGGTTACAGTCACTCTTTTTTTGCTTCTTGTCAGAACCATCTTTGTAGGTAGCTACAGCTGTTTTATATTGAGATTTCCGCTGTTGCTTGTTGGTGATGTACTTGCACTCCTTTCCAATTTTATTACAAATATAACATCTCTTCTCCCATTTGTCTATTAATCTCCTTTGTTGGACTCCTGCTTTTGGTTAGCCATCACTGGTTTCGATTTTAACTGGTCAAAATTATTTTCACATTGTCCATGTCAGTCCATCTTGTGAAGTATCGCCACAGACGTGCTAGAAACTGAAATACACTTTCTCCAGTGCCAGGTTTGACATTCCAGCAAAGCCACTTTTAACTTGTCATAGTCCATGAAATCTTCTGACATTATGCTTGCATATACTTGTAGGCCTTTTCCTGTGAGAAGTGTGCTGAAACAGACTGCCCAGTCAGTCGCCTTTGTACCAGTTCTCACTTTGAGCAAATCTTTCATATCTCTCCAGGAAAGCATCCATGTCGTCTTTCTATTCATCAGATTTGGGCAGCTTGGGTTAGGTGGTCCTGACCCCATTGTCATTTTTGGGTTCTTCATCTTTCTGTTGGGTGAACTTTGCAATCTCAATTTGTACTCTTATTCTCTTTATTTCTGTCTCTCCTCTCCCTCTTTTTCTCCTTTCTCAATTTGTACTTTATTCTCTCTCTCTTTCCAGTCTCTCCTTTTCTTCTTTTTCTTTTTTCAGTCTTTCTCTTTCCTTTTTTTAATTCTTTTTTCCTCTCTTCTCTGTCTGTCCTCATCTCTCTCTAGTTCTTATTGTTATGCTCACCTCTTTCAATCCACTTATTAAAATCTTTTGATATGGTTATATAGCATATTTGTAATCTCTACCGTTGTGTGTATATAGGCCTACTTATTTTCACTGTTTCTCACTTCTTTCACTCTTTCACCGCCATATACCACTGTACAATCCTGGTTGGCTCGCCAAATGTCAAGTTGTTATGTATGTAGGGGCCGTATTCTTTACAGTAGGGGTCTGTGACTTGTTAGCGATAAATGTCAATAATAAACGGACAGCACGTAATACACTTGTTTTAAAATAATATTTATTCAAAACAAGTCGAACTTATGCACAAAAATTCGTTTCACTATTAGTTATTAAAGTTATATATAAAGCTTTAAATAATTCCCTTTCTTGTTAAAAGTCCGCACAGACTGGTTCAATTACTTTAGAACTCAATTAACATGACAAATTATTTTTCTCTACTCTGTTTGTTACTGCACAATCTGCAATAGATTCACTTACGTTACCCCGTGGGTTACCACAGTTGTATCCAGAACTTCAAATAATTGTCTCTTTATCGCCAAAGCTCACACAGATGGGTTCAGTTGCTATAGAACACCCTTTGAGAAGACAAATTATTCTCCTTTATCTCTATTATTACAATACCACTTTGAAACTCATTGTAAGTATTGCCGGTTAAGGCTAAACTAACAATCACGCAGTCGCTAACTTAACGTTTTCTGATTTAACTTGCGCTCATTTATTTGGTCGCCTATATATATATTTATATACATATATATTGCCCAACTGAGGCCTAGAACTTTCTACAAGCTAAGAGACGCTATGATGTAACAATACTCACTTAAGGCAATGAGAAAAATACAGAAGGCTGGAGTAATGTGACGGTAAATTATAACAGTTGAACTACACACACACACACACAACATACGGCTCTTACCGAGTTGCATAACAAAATTTGTCAGAACTATCGCCTTTAGAATAATTACTTTTAACAACGGCCCGGCATGTCCAGGTGGTTATGGCACTCGACACGCAATCTGAAGGTCGCGGGTTCGAATCCCCATCCCACCAAACATGCTCGCCCTTTCAGCCGCGGGGGCGTTATAATGTGACGGTCAATCCCGCTATTCGTTGGTAAAAGAGTAGCCCAAGAGTTGGCGGTGGGTGGTGATGACTAGCTGCCTTCCCTCTAGTCTTACACTGCTAAATTAGGGACGGCTAGCGCAGATAGCCCTCGTGTAGCTTTTCGCGAAATTCAAAAAAACAAACAAACAAACTTTTAACAATCTTGTTATGAAAACTAAATAACCATTAAATATCAAATCACTAAATGAACTAAATAATAACTCTTATACTAAACACTTATATATCCAACACTGATCAGAAGTTATTCATAATATAAAGGTGTGCCCAGTGCCCAATTCATAGTGTAACTGTTTTGACAGTCAGCGTTGAGAGATATGAGTTTATATGGTGTTTTGAGTTGTCTTTTATTCACCACAGTAAGCCTGTATTTGTAAAGGATTTGAAGAATATGTAGTCCAATCTTTCGGTGTCAAGTGTTGAATCGAATGACAGATTTGGCTTCATATTTATTTTTAGAAATTAGTTTGTTGGACATATTATGGTCATACATGCCATTGTATCGAATTTATAGGCTAATTTTTATTTACATCTACGTACTTGAACATTTAATGGTGTAATGCTGAAATATAATTTTATCAAACTTTTGGTCGTAATTAAGGCGTAATCCCGAAACGTCGGCGATCATTGTTTTCTTCTTCTCTGTGTAGCAAAAGGTCGCTTGTTTGATGGCTTGTTTTAATCTTCTATGTAAAATACCGGTTTCCTAAAGTTGTTCGTGCTGGTTATATTGTTCCCTTTGTGCTGAAAACCACCATTTTTTTTACCCAATAATGTTTGAAAATTAGTAAGTTGAATTTTTTCATTATATTTTTGGTCTTGTCCTTGGGCAACGATATTTTGGAATCATTACAGTGAATACTTTTATATTAACTTGTTCTTATATAATGGGATCCCGCATTTTTTTTAAACGCAGGAAAGGGGAAAAAATCCATCTTTTGTAATATTTAAAGGAGCTTCATACTTATATTTGAACGTGTTGTGAATGATTTAAACCTTATTCCTGAGAGTTAGGCGTTAGTGAGTAACACAGGATGTTTCTTGACTGTTAAATTTATAATACTTACTTTTTGTGTTTGTATCTCTTTCTCAATGAATTCACGTCGTATCTGTTTCTGTGGAGTTGTTCAGTTAAATTGACCAAACTCGTCTTCTGTTAAATAAAGTGCAGCATCATTGGAAAGTTGCTTTGAAATCTTTTTTTAACTTAAAATTATACATTTTTGAAAGTCTTTTTTTTACACAAAGCATCTTGGTGTCTTAAATACTGAAAGAAACGTTATATATATATATTTGTATTTTTTGAAATCTGATAAACTAATAAAGAAAAGTGAACTTGTGAAGGAGGCCATAATAGCAAGCCCACTTTATAGAGTTGATCCATACAGCATTACAAACGTCCCTTATCTTTATACGTTTCGGTGTACGGGTATCACCCGATATCGTTGTAATGCAACATAAAAACAGTAGACGTATTGGGTGTTGTTAGAATTGATCGTGTATAGAAACGCAGGAAGTTCAGATAAATCTTTTATTTAATGGATGTGGTTGCGCCATTAAAAATACGACAATAAAAGGTGAATGTTCACACACAACATGGCCGCAGTGCTCATTGGACAATAGAAATTGTATCAAAAATTCGTAACATAAGGCTTAAGAAACACAATTGTTCTCCTACAGCACTGTAATTTTATACCTACTGCCCTAACTGTCGTGATAAACTATGCATGTTATTTTTTATATATACCCCTTTAAATTTTACAGTGTATGTTTTATTGAATTTAACAAACGGTAATAATATCTATGAATTTATATTACAAATTGAAGTAACGTCGACTAACAGTTTTATGTTCAACAAAATCTATATTTTGTACCTAATGATGACAAAACCTTGTCGAAACGTTGTACATTTGCTGTTGTTAAACTTATATTAAAGTTTTTCTTCATTACCCATTCAAGCCGTCTCCAGCCATTATTAGGCTCAAAGTGGGTTCCTCGTCACAGAATTTAAAATCTATATTCATCTTTCTTTGTATTACAATTCGTCTTATAAAACTTCGAACCAGTCAAACCAGTCCTTCCGATCAACGACTAACCACCCTCTTGTGGCTTTCCTGTCTTTTTCGCTGCTAGTCTCGTTCTCACTAAACTAGACTGAAGGCCCTAGGCAATTGTACTTCAGGTTTGGGGAATAGAACGTTGGTGGCCATGAGGTCCACTTGATTTACAGTTTACCTTGGCTTTTCAGGTATAGCTTCCCCTTCTTTAAAAAAAAAAAATACATGTCAGAGGTAGACTAACAAAGGAGCTGACCTGCAGTTTTTTTTAACTATTATATTAACCTTATTTTCCTAGAGAAGATCAGATATTCTCAGCATGTTAAAACCGAGGAAAAAATCGAGCGATCCGTGTCCGAGTTTTGTACACATGCGTTTTCATTAAAATCTTACGAAATAGTGAGATTTTATAATAATGTAGCAAAATCTGAAAATAAAGAGAGTGTTGAAAACGAAGTTTGAATTATATGCATATAGACAGTTAATAATATTATGTATTTATCTCAATAAACTTGTATTAGCAATAATTCTGCTTTGATATTCGACGTTTTTTTCGATTGGTATTATATAAATACATAAATAAAAGTTTTAAACAACCATTTTTTTCAAACCATAAATTGTATAATTTAATTTAATAATTTTTGTAAATTGTTCAGCTGTCTCGTACTATCTCACACCGAATAGGTGACGTCATGCTAGCTAAGTTTTTAACGTCCTAGTCTTCTTTCAGGCCTATTTAAAAATCACAGTCTGTAAAATAACTATGTAATACTACATGCAACTGATCCTTTGTGATGACTTGAGAGAGTATTATGTGGTTATATGGCTCCTCCCCACATTGGCACAACGTCGATTGTGAAGCTTATAATGCTAAAAACTGGGTTTCGATACATGTGGTGGGCACAGCACAGATAGCCCATATTGTGTAGCTTTGTGCTTAACAACAAACAAACAAAAGTGTGGTTATATATTATAAATATTTGTTGATTATTTTTGCTATTAAGTTGCATCCTAAAAGAGTTTTTAGCACGAGCTGGCCTCCCTCTAGCGCAAATTATATTATATTTCAATGTACAAATAAAAGAAAAAAGTTTAAAAACTACCGTACGAATAGTATTGCTATTATAGCAACAACAATTGTCTTGGTAAAATGACGGTGGGGAGAGTGCAACTAAATGCGTCTTTAGAAGGGGGGGGGGGCAATATAAAAAGTTTGCACATAATTTCTCGAACGAAGTCTTGTGAGCAGTCCAGATAGCGTGGATTTAGGGTTTGGTTGATAAGTAGAGTTACGAACGACTACGACGATTTAACCTACAGTGACAAATTATATCCCAAGTTTTCCATCAATTTCTACATAAGAATGCTGGAGATTAGGCGGGAAGAAGGTTAGACTATGTAAGTATGCACACCAATAGAGAATAAGTATTAAATATTGATTGAAAGGTGTGTATGTAAATTTAGTGTGTTACGGTGTTTAGCGTTCAGATACTGTTTAGGTTTTGTAAATTATGATAGTACGTTTCTTGGAGTTACATAGTCAGAGAGAATGGGAAGACCTTGATTTAATACAATTGTCTGATTGTTACTTGTTACTAATGCCATACCTCCAGATCAATTGTTTACTTTGTCAAATTCGGATAAAGTCGCAAATAACGAGAGGCTCGACAGAAAATCTTTTGGTTTTAACTGAGTATGGAGTAAATAAAGAGACTAGACACGTTGTAACACAGACTGAAAACAATATTTTTTCAATACTTAAACACAGCAGAAGAAAATAACGAATACGTAGACAAAAGATTGCACCTTTAACGAAGCTTTCAGAAATACTTATAGTATCATTTGACCCACCAATGTAAAAGTTCGCTTCTTATATTTACATAATATGTTCTCCTTTACAGACATGTTTCCTATGAGCAAGCTTACGTAATATTATAGGTAAATGGCCCAGAACAATAGGAACTAGAGCGAAAGGAACTTTGTTACTTCCTTGACCAGAGTTCCACTCTTAATCTACATCTATCTGTATGTTTGAAAATTTAGAATTTTTTGATGAATTTACGAGTTAACTAAATGAGTACAAACATCGTGAAGAACTGCAACGAATTACTGTTGGATGTCGGAACTATTATTATGTAATTCATTGAATAATATTATGCGTGTTTGTGTATGCATACTGTACAGTTAAACCGTAAGATTTTTATTTTCTTTAAGAATGCGAGTTTTCAATGTAAATAAAATTTCGTTTGAAATCCGCGAAATTACAGAACTAAAAGCTTATAATTGTATATTCGTGAATACGTTAATAAGTTCTTATCATTCGTATTTTGATATAATTATACAAGAATATTGACACAGATAGTAACAATTTTAGCTAATCGAGAATACCTGTAATCCTATATCAACGAAAATTAAACAGTAGCCCAATTTTATCTAGAAAAAAACAAAAACAAAAAAACAGACTTATTATAAACCATTCAGATTAACACTTGCATCATTAGGGAAAATATTTTGTATCCTGATTTATTTAGAGCAAATATTAGCTGTGTTTGGCGTCACTAGAAAATTTACATATTGTTACCCTTTAGTTGTAACAAATGTGCTGAAGACGCCAACTGTATTTCGTGCTTGTGTACCGTGTTCCTCACTCTAACTCTGTTATGGAACTGTCGAATTGTTGGATACTATCGAACATAGATATTACATGGGAGTATCCTGTGGTTTATTACAATTGTTGGATACTATCGAACACGGAAAACACTTGGGAATATCCTGTGGTTTATTACAATTGTTGGATACTATTGAACACGGAAATCACTTGGGAATATCCTGTGGTTTATTACAATTGTTGGATACTGTCGAACACGGAAATCACTGGGGAATATGCTGTGGTTTATTACAATTGTTGGATACTGTCGAACACGGAAAACACTTGGGAATATCCTGTGGTTTATTACAATTATTGGATACTATCGAACACGGAAAACACTTGGGAATATCCTGTGGTTTATTACAGTTATTGGGGAGAGTAATCACAGATCTTCATGGTATATATAAATAATATGTTTTTATTGAATTACCTCACAGTTTTGTTACACACATTTCACATCAATTACTATTTAAAATGATGTTTCAAGTAATATATTTTGACATTCTTATTCTCGCAAAACAGGTACGAGATATTTTAATTAGACTTAATATGGTGCACAACGGTACCGTTAATTGGCTGGATTGTCGTTGGTCTGCTCATTCTCTCGGTAACGTTTTAAAGTAGGTTTAGTAAGGAAATGTGTATGCATTGTGATCTGATTGAGTGCAGAGATTAGCCATGAATAGATTCCCAAGCTTCATGAACTCGAATCTCGTGACGTTTCCGTGTAACCAGTCACGTAAATGTTGTATAAATTGTAATGTTAACAATAGCGGTCACATCTTGAGCTTTTTGTTTTTAATTCATAAACTTTGTACGTATAATCGAGAAATACTTCAAATAATGTTTGAAGTCTTTTCGCTCCGAAATTATAGACAATATTTTACAACCAACAATGCTGTAGTTTTGTTCATATGTCTGTTCATTCCGACGCCAATCTTAAGTAATAAAGTAAACGTAACGTGTGTACAAATTTAAATCCGATAGACGCCGAGATTTGGTGAGAATTGCTTCGCAATAACGACTCCTCCAAAATCCTTGGAATGTAATCTTGTGACTCTCTTAGCTTCACGTCACGTGAACAACATTGTTCATTGTTATAAAGATTACAGTGATTTAATTTAATCTACATGTTTTAAAATTACAATTAGTCCTGGCCCCCTTTCCACTGTATATTTAATTAGAAGCAGTCATTTATGCATATCTATATAAATAGAAGTAACAGACAAAACAGTTGTATTGAGAGGGTGAAAATATTCTTTATAATGGGACGAGTTCCCCGTCAAACCCACAGAAAAATGTTATCCGTATAAAGTGTCCGTTTTTAGGGGTCAATCGCGTTCAGGCTGTCGTATTCTTTGTTACAGTTTTGTGTTCCTGAACTCGCAACAACCTGTTATTACTAGCATCGAGACTGGGATAACACCACATTATCACTAGCATTCAAAACTAAGGTAACACCACATTATCACTAGCATTCAAAACTAATGTAACACCACATTATCACTAGCATTTAAAACTAAGGTAACACCACGTTATTATTAGTATTCAAAACAGTTCTGTAAACAAATTTAATGCTTTGTGTTACGACTGAAAATACCGATGACAACGAGGGTACCCAAGTGGTGGCTTATATTTATGATCACGAGTCTTTGCTTTCTGAGATACTCATAGTTAGACCAGTATATTATCAATGTTATTTATTATGTTAGTTCTGGTGGATTAAATTTATGGTGTTCTAGCATCCGTAAGGAATTATTCAGCTTGTTTTCATGTCTTCTGTTCAAGTTTTTGGTATTTTTGTAGACTTCGTCATTTAGTATGTCAAACATAAGAAATTATAATAGCACTTAAACACACGTATGCCAGAACATTAGTAATATGTTTAAAAATGCACAGAAACCCTATTAGTAAACGACCAGTTATCTCTACCCAGCATTAACTGTGTATCACCAAGGGGAAGCGAGAGGTGGCAAATTCCACCCTGAAATTTATCTGCCTCCCTCTCCCCTAAACTTAACTAAAACGTTTACGAAAAACTAATAAAACTACATATCTTACAAAACATTGTTTTCAGTTACCAGGCAACTCCAGAAAAGAAAAACCAAGCCAGCATAACATCATCCAATCCCTGGTTAGGCTATGTTGTCTTTTTAGCCAATCACAATAAGAATTGAAAAATATTCAAATCTGCTAGGTCAGATCGAAGTGGTATTTTACCACAAGTATTAAGGAAACCTGCAACTTCTGCATTTACCACTGGTAAAAGTTCTTCACATAACTCATTCATAATTTACACTGTCATTAAGTCAACATGAAAAACATGTAAACACGTAGGAAACCTGCAACTTCTGCATTTACCACTGGTAAAAGTTCTTCACAGAACTCATTCATAATTTATGCTGTCATTAAGTCAACATGAAAAATATGTAAACACGTATGAACCTACGTAGTTTGTTTTCAAATGTAAAGACCAAGCTTTTACTCTTAACGGTTTAACAAGTAAATAATTGTGTTGCTTTTTCCAAATTTGTCCCTTTACTGTATTCTGTTTCCATATGTTTTCAAACTTTGTAGAAAGAGATTTGTTGAATGCGCATTCTTACAAAATGTATCGTTTGATTTTTAAAAATCCCCCGCCCTTCAAGACCGTCTGTCTGCAACTCTTTAACCTCCCTGCTTTCAGAATCTTGGAGTCGCCCCTATTTTACATATGTATCATTCAACTATAACATAGACATATATATATATATATTAGATAGTTACCTGTAGAGAGTACCTGTATTAAAAGTTATTATACCTGTAGAAAGCGCCTGTATTAGGGATAGTAGTTGGTAGAGCATGTTAACGGTCGAGAACACCTGTACAATTCAAGCTATTTAATGTACTTGTCAACCGTTTTTGTTGTTTTTCTTATTGTAACTAATAAAATTTCATTTATTTTTTCCAGAAGTTAATAGTTTAGTTACCTGTTGACTAGTAATCAAGTAATGAAATGAATCGTATATCCAAAGAGAGTTTAGACTAGTATAGAAGTAGATGTTAGATTCTAGAATGGTCCCTTGAATAAAAGCGAAGTTTGAATATAATGTAGCTATGCATGACATATTTACAGGCCTAAGACTAACTCGCACACGTTTTGTGACGCGAATACAATTTGTTTAAAACTGTATATGCGTATGCGTAAATACAGTGTATCCTGTTAGTACACAATCACACACTGGCATGGTGTCAGGGGTATAGCACTGATGTGGATTCACTAGTTTTTCAGAAACGCACGTCTGGGTTTCAGGGTACTTACCTAACGAATGCACGTGCAGTCATGTTGCAGTTTCAACATAAATATTCGTAAACTTGTTTGTATGGTATGATACGATGAACTTGTTTTAATAATACAACTTGAACGAGACAGGTAAATAACACAGGGTTAATATTTAAAGAACACGTGTACATGAAAATGAAAATATACTCGCATGATTTTAAATTTGAGATACATAGTATTTTGTCTTATGAATATCTTTTTCCTGATTTGTTTGAATCCCTATGTATCTTAATTTATTTTGGTTTTATAACTTTTTTTCTTACTTAAAAATATTTTACATCATATACAAATAACGTAGAAAATCTTAGTTGTTGTTTTAAATTAACATATGGTTTCTTCTAAGACTAACTAACATCAGCCTTCAAGTAGAGACTATACATAAATACCGTTATTTTATGTTTAACGTTGATGACGGAAAATCGCAAGCTTCACTTTGGAGTCAAATGTTTCTGAGTATTCAAGGAGCAACAGGAAATTACTAACTTTTAAACCAAAGCAAATCTAAGTTTTTATTTATCAGCATTACTATACACTATTCTTTGTATTTATAACTTTTTCAGGCCCTCAAAAAAAAATGAAAAAAAGAAAGCGAAATCCTTGGACAAAAGCATGAGAGCACGTCTTGTTTATTTATTAGAACCGCTGAATGGACCCTTCACAATTGTTTATAGAATATAGTTCCATAATTACACGACCCATCCACCAACCTCTTTTATCGAACATAAAAATGTTGAAATATAAGTCTGGATGTAGAGTGAAAAACAAGTGTCCTGCAACATTTAAGAAGTACATTAATAAGGGAAAGATTAACTAAGTTTATTAACCCTGTTAATATTTTTTTTACGTTCCTTTTCGAACAGATTCGTGCTTTTTTTACCACCCACCCATCTTTATCGAACAGTCTTCGTTAAATTTTAATTATGACAATTGCAAACTGTCACTAGATAAATACGTGTAAAGCTACTAAATATTTTTTATTCCCAGAATTTATTTAAAGTCGTTCATGTGTAAGTAATGTTTTAAATACTTTCCTGATCAGCAAAATAAGCGAAAAATTATTATTATATTTCTAGGCTTGCCAAGCTACTCAGAAAGTCCCTCTATTGGTGAGCGAATTTACTTACTCCCATTTACAAAATATTCATACCGGAGAAGGGGAGTTGCATTTTACATTTTTATAAATTCCTAATTTCTCTATTAATTCATACCAAAAACCGTGGGACGGCATAGATAACTCTGCTTACAGCCTCAGTGACTCTTTTATATTGTATACATTGTCAGTAAATATTCGATCGAATAAACTGTTTTTGAGGGATTACTAAACCTCGAATAATATGTGAATAAATTAATCAACTGGCTTTGATTTGTTGTTTAAGTTTGAAGTTATGATAATAAGATTACGATTATAATTATTTATATTAATAAATAAGGTGGTACAGGTTTTAATTATTTTTTGTGAACCAAGAACTATACAAATTCTGCATACAACTTATTATAAATATATTCATTACATTAGAGTTATGTGTAATATAAGGCGGGACTTAATTACAAATAACACTACTCCTATTGGCTAGTGAAGTAATCAATCATTGTTAAAAGGCAGGCTCAGTATTGTGAAGGGTCATGAGAACACTATGAGAAACATAAAGGTAATCACTAGAGAGCAAATGAAATATCTGTTTTTAATATTAGCCCTTATTTGATTTTTTCCTCCCACGTTTTTCTCCATGGGTTCGATTTACCCCTATAAATGGGGGCTCTACCACCATCTGAGAAACGAGTATCTATTTCAGTATTGAGATTAAACAAATATAATTTTAAGCTATATTGTTTAAATGTTGTATTAGTTAAATGTGTGGTACAAGGTTTCAGTTTTGTATTTAATCTGTTTTTCTAATTGGCTAGTAATGACATTTCAACACAATGCACAGCAAAAATGAACATTTATTAGTAACAACAAAAAATCATGAAAAGTGACAAGATTTTATTTTCGTGTAACAGGCTGTAAGTTTTTAGTCAAGCAACTACGCACAGAATTATTTTGTAAAGTTGTTGGTGAGTGAACATTTTGAAAATCATTTAGTTTAAAAGCTGTTAATCAGAATTTTACTAATGGACTTTCAGTTGAAACTTTGGCCAAGTTTCGACCCCCACCGAAGATTTTTAAAAATATTTTTGAATTTTAAATTTGAACTACAATGTACTTACTCGATAGCTGTGCAACAACTGTGAACTTAACACTGTCATATTTTACTGTTATCGGATATGTCAACATCGTTGTCAGCTGCGAATACAAATTCTTTGAAACATTCTTCAAATATTTTCTCTTACGTATTAAATAAATAACCTTGTACCGTAGCTGGTATACTTTTATGTGGTACGTACCTACCGGGGAGAATTTTTCTTTGTTTATTCATACGCGCGTGAGCAGGTGCTACAGAGTGTTAAACTTTGAGACAGGTTGAGAAATACTATACTGTATAGATGTTTTGTAACATTGGTCTGTGTATCATGTGCGGAAAGACACGGTCACGAGAATACTTAGAAATGTTGGAATAGATATTAGTTTACTCTCAACTCCAGTGCTTCACCAAGTTTGTCCTGGAATTTCCTAGGACGATGACAAGACGGCTGGCTGTTCTGTTTAACGAACAACCATAGATGTTGTTCAGCAGGTCAAATACGTCACCTCATATTAACCAATAAGCACGACCAACTGACTACAGCTTCCCTGATGCCAGAGCTTATCAGTTAAAACTACATTGTAGGTCAACGTTGCTAGCAAAGTTGACATGACACACCTTATAGAAAAAGGAACGTTTGTATTCTAGTGCACGAAAATACGTATTTAAAAGGCTTAGTAAGATGAAAGAAACGCTTCAGAGATTATCTAACAATTTCCTTTTGATTCAGTTTAGTTTGTTGATAAATGAATTGCATGTTGTTGTTGTTGTTTTCAGAAGTGGAGCGTTTTAGTTTTAACATGTTTCCCCTGGAGTTAGATTATGTATTTGAAAACAAAATTAAATAGGCTTTTTTATTTTTTAAGTAAAAACAATTGTAATAATTTTAAACTATTTGCCTAACGAAAACACTAGGATGTTTGGTAAAACGTTGAGTTTTTAATAATTACTTTTGTTTTTGGAACTGATTGTGTTTGTATGTGTAAAGGGGATTCCCATTCTTTTGAAATTATACGGCATATATATAAATATTCATGAGACGACTTACTAAAACCCTGGTATACTCCAACAACGTCTTATACTATACGTACTTTATTATTAGACCTCATGGCCAGGT
Source organism: Limulus polyphemus (assembly GCF_000517525.1). Lineage (NCBI taxonomy): Eukaryota > Metazoa > Arthropoda > Merostomata > Xiphosura > Limulidae > Limulus > Limulus polyphemus. The sequence continues at coordinate 483,989 of NW_013666099.1, read as the reverse complement.
GGTTAGGGCGCTTGACTCGCCATCTGAGGGTCACAGGTTCGAATTCTCGTCCCACCAAACATGATCGCCCTTTCAGCTGTGGGGTCGCTATAATGTTACGGTCAATCCCACTGTTCGTTGGTTAAAAAAATAACCCAAAAGTTGGCGGTGTGTGGTGATGACTAGCTGCCTTCCCTCTAGTCTATCACTGCTAAATTAGTATTTCAACAAATTATACACATATATAAAGTGTCGTGATGTTGTATTTTAAGATATCTGCCATCAAGACAAGGAACCCTGATCAAGATTAGTACAGCTTGTTATTAAAGCCTTACGTCAAACTTGGGGGTAATCGGACTGGGTGGCTTAACCAACTTTATTGATAATTTTTACATTACAGCGCGATACACTTTTATAACATTCCCCTAAAATGGACAAAACTGTGAGGAAGAAATTACTTCTAGAAACTGCTGTGGTAACCAAACTCTATTCACTTACATGTTTTCTTTCCAAAAAGCCTCTTCATTGGAGCATAATTAAATAAGTTGTTTTACCATTGAAACACATTTTATGATGTATAACGTCTTTGCTGCACAAGACTGTCATTAGTCAGTCTGTTTTATCTTTTAACATAAAGTAACCAGTACTTCACACACACACATACATATATATGTATGTATGTATGTATATATATATATATATATATATATGTATGTATTGTTTTGGACTGAGACCTTGTGTGTCCTTGTGCGAACGTGCATGTTTCTGTTATCATAACGTTTCTAGCACCAGCAGTGTTTTAGAAGTATTTTTACCAACTCCAATGGTGAAACTCCCTGTAGGCAGTGTTTTAATCATAACACAATACCACATTGGTTCAGCAGAAAATTACATTTATTTCGCAGCCCTCACATATTGTAAATATACTGCCGAGTCAGTTCAGCTACACAAATTATATCTTACAGTTTTAGAATAAATTAGAGACACAGTAAAACTTTTTTTTGTACTTGTAGTAGTACATTTTGTGATATGTACTTAGATAACAGAAAACGTTTCGTTAACTTGTTCTCAGTAGTTTCATTCTCGGCATATGTGATGTCTGTTCCAGTATATCAAAGAGATTATTTACATTAGACCACATCTGCAGTGGCCAGGACCAGTTTGACAGAGCACAGATAGCAATGTCCATTGTGTTGTTTTGCACCAAGAAAACACTATCCACACCACATTTCAGCTATTAAAAAAAAACTATTAATGAATCGTAATTTGTAAATTAATTTTTAAAAACTTAAAAAATACATTTATTATGTGGTTATTATGTTTAGCCTAATAATTACTCCCCTTGATCTTTCCATATTATTATTATATTTCAGTACTGTTCAGTTTAAACACTCTGACCATAAGGTCTATTTCACGCAGCTTTATCAATTTAGAGTTATCGTAACCTCAGACCATTTGACAGTTAGATCTAATTAATATATTTTTTCGCGGTAGAACTTGAACATAGGTATCTAGGCTTACATTAGATAATAAGATAAATGCAGTTGATGTTATTATTTTTTTATTGTCGTTGTATGAAGTGTTTCACAGCACGCCCTTCTCAACAGGCATCTCGCAGTATTAACTATATCTGACGAGTGTTCACATGAGAAGGATATAGAACAGCAAGACTGTACCGTTGTTGGCAGAATGTGATGCCATCTATACGTTGCTTGTCGTGCTTACATTGGCTTCAAAATGCCGAGTAATATTTCTAACATACTTATATTAACATATAATGTTTTCGCGAATATAGTATATTTTTATGAACGTATATTATGTTTGCGGACTTACAACGCTAGAAACCGGGTTTCGATACCCGTGGTGGGCAGAGCACAGATAGCCCATTGTGTAGCTTTGTGCATAAATCCAAACAAACAAACAATGAACGTATATAGCGCCTAAACCACTACTATGTTTGTCGTATTCCAGTCGGCCTGATGAGCAGTGGTATTGTACGAAAGACCTCTTCGGCATTGGATTTAGTATGTTTGACTTAACATATACTCATTTCCTTTCACTCACGGTTTCTTAGAATTAGTACCATACACTAGAGGATTTCAACAAATGTTTATTGTGTTGTATTTGAGGGCTGGAGTTCTAGCAGTTTTGATTAACAAAACAAACGAATATATAGTGAACACAATCTAATTACGTCATATTTCAGTTATTGTAAAAATTGTTACACTGTTCACCGAAATATGAACTATTCCGATGAAGTGTACAGGATTGACGTAGTCATTCACCCGAGCTCGTAATAGATTCACGAGATTCTTGACCAGTTATAGTAACACACGTCAAAATATTCCACAAACAAGCATCAAATTTTCCCACACACCATTGCCATTAGTAGTCGTTTGATATATATCTTTATAAGAAAGCTAAAAATAATTTTATAAAACAGATTACATCAAGAGGAAGGATAGAGTAAATTTTACACAGGATATCCAAACCTTAGACGAAATATAATTACATTTAATCTTATGGAGAGAGAGAGAGAGAAAACAGACGAACATTTAATTATATGTATGTGTGTGTATGTATGTATGTATGTGTATATATATGTGTATGTATATATATGTATGTGTGTGTGTGTGTGTGTGTGTGTACATACACATACTATGCAGCATCAAGATCAAATTGCTTTAGAAAGTTTCCTTTGCCACTACAACTTTATATAAGGCACTATAACAACGTTTAAAATTGAGAAATTATTTTACTTTCCGACTTCTAACAACAACATAAAATGTATGTTCACTGTTTGTGTCTAGTAATGTCCGAATCAATCATGTACAATATTATCGGAGAGCCTGATCTTTTCCTGACTATATACTTGTTGCTCCCCCCCCCCCCGTCCCTTTTTCGTTACGAA
>NW_013666099.1:480558-481089 GCF_000517525.1 Limulus polyphemus | reverse complement strand
ATATTATCTTAGCTCCCCCCCCCCCCTCCCTTTTTTTGACGAAGAATCTGTAACGCCGATTGATTGATCACAGTGATGGTTTATGTAAACGAAGAAAGGGTAAACCGTGAGTTGTTTCAGGCCATTCGGTTGCCTTTAATCGAAGCGGTGTGATGAGGTTGACAGAAGCAAGCAAGCATATTATATGTTTGTCTTTCTTTTCCCCCGTCATTATATCATCTATCTTTTTAAACAAGTAATCACGGTCAACATCACATGTGGGCATTATTGTTTTACAGACGTTACAGCCACAATTTATTTTAATTAAATCATACCGAGGTGGGTAATTTTAGTTGGTTCGCCTGTGGGGATTTCAGGTTTGGTTGATTTTATTAGTGGTTATAAAAATCATGATATATTTTATTTTGGAGGGAAAAAGTACTTAAATCAAAATGTCTTTAAACTATATTTTATTGGGATAATAAAATTATTGTTGTAGTTGTTAGTCGCTTTGTCAACTGATGATCCAGTTCTTCATGCAGCATTGTTGAC
>NW_013666099.1:472915-480190 GCF_000517525.1 Limulus polyphemus | reverse complement strand
AAAAAATAATATTCCAGTAAAAATATAATTATATCCAAACAATTTAACAATACAGAATAGTTTAATGTAGATTAGCTTGTGGAGTGAATTTTGAAGATAATTAGAATAGAACCAATTACTGAGCAGAACTCGGCGGTTTCATTTAATTATTGTTGTTGTGATCTCTGTGGATATATAGTTTCACAAGCGTCTATCGAAGCAAATATATTTTGTTTCCAGGCCTTTTCTGTAGGTACTCACAGATATCAAACACTTGCATGTTGTTGAAGTTTTTCAATTGTAGAATATCTTCCAGTTTTAAATGGTAGAAACCAGTTTTCATATCAAACACTAAAATGGTAGAAACCATTTTTAGTGTCCAACATTAAAATGGTAGTAACCAGTTTTCGTATCCAACACTAAAATGGTAGAAACCAGTTTTCGTATCCAACACTAAAATGGTAGAAACCAGTTTTCGTATCCAACACTAAAATGGTAGAAACCAGTTTTCGTATCCAACACTAAAGCGAGACACATGGTTTTTTTAAATACCAGCTATTAAATAAAAAACTATACCGAGATAACGAAGACAGTACAGATTAATCTACTGATAATAGTTATCCGAAACACACTTGACAACCTGTAGAAGACAGATCCATTTGCCAAAAGCGATAGGGTTTAATTATGTGGCCTACTAGTTTTTTTTACTACTACGAACATTATGATGACGTGGGTGTAGTTGTAAGTATAGTAAATAGTTCTTGTGATTCAATTGGTCAAATTCACAGAAACTGTCATTTCAGTGTCTGTTTCACTTGAGAAATGCATGCTGTACAAAGTCCTCTTTGTGACCACTTGAATAAAAGTTAGTTGATACATGTAGACGAGTACAGTGTAGCTTTATATATATATATATATATATATATATGTGTGTGTGTGTGTGTTCGATAAGTGGTTTGCGGTGCACTGTAATTCTTAGTTCTTCGTTTAATCTGCGTTATAAAGAAATACTACGCGTTTTAGCTCTTTATCTAATATACCATATGTCGTGTCCCACCTGTCGTGAATCGCGAACTTAAACCATTCGAATTTATCACTTCAACTTAGATTGGCACTTTGGACAAACTTTCCCCCTTCCTCCATCATGTCAGCGTGACAGCGTTTGAGATATCTGAGCCTGCGTGGATTATTTGTTGTACGTGTTCCCATAAATTCTTGACTTTCTCTCTTGGCTGAACGAGCATGCTAATAAATAAAACATTGTCCTTATATGTAAGAAGTGTGTAGTAAAGAGTGTCTGGTATATTCAGAGAACCGTATTGATGAAAAACCTAAGTACTACTGTTCCGAATATGTATACACATACAAATATATATATATACACTGCAGTGCAGAAAAAGAATCAATTAATTACCCAAGATATTAAATACATTTCCGTTATCCCGAAAATAATTCACTAAGGAACTCGTCCGTAAATTGAAAGATAAACCTTCAATGGCTCCTCAGTTGTAATATTCTCAGGTGCACTGATTTTTTCCCAGTTTCAGGGGAATTGGGTAGGTTCCGCAGAATAACAGGAGGTTCCAAAGAAAAACTTTTATGGAATTAAATCTGAATACTCTGATTGGCTGAAATGTAAAAGCAACAAGAATCCTGAAAATATGACAAACCGGTTTCGGATGATGGTTTACAGTAAAGTCATTGATTTTTGAAGAAGGTGAAATGCATTTTCATGTTAAGGTTTTTTTTTTCGTTATTCCAGCCCCCCAGTGGCACAGAGGTATGTCTGCGGACTTACAACGCTAGAATCCTGGTTTCGATACTCGTTGTGGGCAGAGCACTGATAACCCATTGGGTAACTTTATGCTTAATTACAAACAAATAAATCGTTATTTCAAGATCAGAAAAGCCTTCGGTACCGCTGAAATATGACAGACATATCGGCGTTATTTTCATCCGTTAATGTTTTATATACACAAACTAAGTAAATCTTTAATAGAAATTATCGGCGTTATTTTCATCCGTTAATGTTTTATATACACAAACTAAGTAAATCTTTAATAGAAATTATCGGCGTTATTTTCATCCGTTAATGTTTTATATACACAAACTAAATAAATCTTTAAGAGATTATTGGCGTTATTTTCATCCGTTAATGTTTTATATACACAAACTAAGTAAATCTTTAATAGAAATTATCGGCGTTATTTTCATCCGTTAATGTTTTATATACACAAACTAAATAAATCTTTAATAGAGATTATTGGCGTTATTTTCATCCGTTAATGTGAGTAATATAAATAATAAATTACAGACAAGACCGTTAAACTTGGTAACAAACCGTTGGTATAACTTCTGTATCCAGATACGTATCGTATCTACTACTATGATGAGAAACACACCCCTAATTTTTACTATTGTGTAATCAAACACTAAAACCATCCATTTCTTTCCTGTGAGTGGATTAAAGCGTTTTATATTTTTTTATTTACATAACCTGAGTGGCAGGAGTGAAGATGGAAGGATCGAAGTGTACGTTTTATTGGTTAGTGTATCTTTGTTTTGTCTAAAAAAAGGATAAATATGCTAAAACTTCTGAAATATTCTGTAGAAACAACTAAAACCATCACTTGAAGGCATAAAAATAAATACACACAAGGTGAGCAACTTTCTACAACAACGGCCTACATCACTATTCAGTGACAAATTTTTAATTCTTGACTTTGTTTTATACACAGTGGCATAACCATGGGAGGGCCTAGGCAGGAAGTGGCCCTCCCACTCATTCAATCTGACCCAGAGACTGCATAATGGTTCCCGCGTCCGAATATATTAGAATATATTATACGTAAGTGCTTTTGTTTTTAACTTGCATCATAGCTTGAGGAACACACAAAATTTTGTACCTGCCTATACCACTGGTTTCATAGCTTTATTGAAGGACAATATTGATAAAATTTATATCAAAATTACGTTAAAATTAGTTAAGTTTTGCATGAATGCTTTCCTGTAGGTCGATTTTCCTGTATAGGCCTAAGTTCACCTAAAAATCGACTAACATAACGGAATGTCCAAATTGAAAGTCGCGATGAAGAAACAAACGAACTAAGGTAGTAACTACTTGCACAAGACTCTTCAACTCCCTGGTCTATCAGTAGTACCACTAACACATCGTTTGAAATACAAATGTGTTTTCCTTCCGCACTATATCTTGTCTCCTGTTGATCAGCTGATGGCACAAAGCAAAGTTCGGCTTAGTGAAGAGGTGGAAGCAAAAGTGGCATGCAGTGTACTTACCTTAGAGAAGAATTTTGAAAGAACAACTTAACAATACATACCGAGACAAACATTCTATACAAACACTAAAATCCAAGATTATAACAATTTTTGGCCAGCAGCTTCTTAATTTTTTACTGGCCACAAGCTCGCTTACCATCGGGAAGCAGACCAGGTCGAAATGAAAATACTGACATGGTTCAGGTGAAAGACATTTTCAGTCAAAACATCAACAAAGTTTCTAATGTGGCTGTTATTGTTAGTGCCGAAAACAAAGATTATAAGAAAGAAGGCTTGACGAAAAGAAAATTACATTGGAGTGGCGATATCGAAGCAGAGATTGCAGACAATATTACGAAGCAGCTTAAGGACTTCCAAGGTAACCCGATAAAATTTATAGATTAAAAACTTCACAAACTTATTATATCAAACCGAAGGCAAAGCCAAGAACAAACTCAGGATATATTTTCTAATGAAAACAGTTCAAAGTCCAGCACTCTTGATATTATTATTAAATGCTATACTGCTGATTGTGTTGAAACCCGATTATCAGCTTGATTTTGAGACAAATGTTAGCTGTGCACGAAGGATTAAAAGGCCACTGAGGGGTTTAATTGGTACTGGAGCTGAAAGGACTTGCTTCTGGAACATAAGAATTTCATTGATATTGGCGATACAAGTGTCAGTAGTGATTTTGCCAAAGAACTGTCACAAGACATATACAAAGTAATAGGACATAAAATATTCTCAATGTGTAGGCTCAGCTCTAAACTGACAGCAGTTTGATAACCATCTCACAGCACAAACCGTGCAGATCATAACATTTGAACAATGTCAATTTTCAGCTGGGTTGCAATATCACCAAGCTAGTTGGTAACATCAGTTTCACACTCATTAGAAAGGGGCGGACCAAATGTTAAAATCAGCTGAAAATCTTGACTATATGAGATTTGCCAATCTTTATCTTTATGTATTTTCAAACTTTGAAAAAAGCCGTATATGCGGTCATTGTTTGGACATTGAAAGAGAGGGTCAAGACTGGCAGTAGCAAAGTTGGCAGTGTGAAACGGGGTCTTTGACGGACATCATGATCCTCACATTTGCTGGAAGATTGTATAGTCTGGTTCACTTTTACAACTAAGTAGCCAAGATGTCTTGCACCATCCAAAAGTTCATTTGTATGGCTAATCAGTGTGTGATCCAAATCAACAGGGAGGATTGCAGTGGCAACATGTGCAATGTGCAGATAAGTGGATAACAGTGGCCAATATTAGGCCCGGCATGGCCAGGAGGTTAGGGCATTCACTTACAGTCTGAGGGTTGCGGGTTCGAATCCCCGTCTCGCCAAACATGCTAGCCCTTTCAGCCGTGGGAGCGTTATAATGTGACGGTCAATCTCCCTATTCTTTGGTAAAAGAGTAGCCCAAGAGTTGGCGGTGGTTGGTGATGACTAGCTGTCTTCCCTCTAGTCTGTCACTGCTAAATTAGGGACAGGTAGCGCAGATAGCCCTCGTGTAGCTTTGCGCGAAGTTCAAAAACAAAAAACAACCAGTGACCAATATTATATTGATATTTCAGTGAAATTTAGTCAAATGAGTTTCATGGAATCAACCTCGCATCTGAAGGAAGGGAAATAAGGTCACAAAATAATTTGGGGAATATGAGTGATTTGATGACAGTTCACAACAGGCTTCAAATCCTGTGTCGAAACTACGCAAGTGTCATTGAGAACTGAATATTGCAGTGGACATGAAGTTAGATGGTTTTATTATTGATAATTTTGGTTTCAATCTCCTGAAATGAAGCCTTTGATTCTAAATCAGTACAAATAATTTAAGAAACACTTTTGGTACGTTGTAAAAAGCAAGTCGAATGAACTTTACATCTTTCAGAGTGAATGCATCCTTTACAATCCATACGCTTGTATCCCAGAATATAACATTCCGTTTATATACAACAGTCGAAGTGCAAAAACTACCTGAAACCAGAAATTCTCAAGAAGGTTATCAAAGTTCTGGCATTTCTTCACATATATAAAGAACTGTGCAGAGTCATTGAGGGAGCTTCTTCTCAATTTTCTTATATGAGCAGTAAAAACATAGAATTTCATTTCACAGTAAAAAGAAAAGAGGATAACATATTGAAGTTGTTGGGAATGAAAGTATGATACACTTGAATAGGCCACCCCTAGACAAAGCTGACAAGTTGAATGAGGCAGCTGTAGACAGACGTTTCAGAGGTACAATGAACTGGCACTTTGTAACTAGAGACAGTAAGTTAGAGTCTGTTGCTGTACTTAGAATGTAAAGGGACTTTGCAAGAGCTATCTGGTTTTAACCCTAAAATATGAGTATGAATATTTAGCTTCATTGAAATATATAACATCGAAGACTTTTAATATAATGGATGCAATTTTATTTTAAAATATTATTAGTTTAAGGGGGTTCGGCCCCCCGCCAGAATTCCACTCTCGCATCTTTGTTATTTGATATCCATAAAAATTCGGCGAAGTTTTTAATACAGACTTAATCTAGTACAGAAAAAAGTTGGCATTTTTCTGGACTGTGGAAATAGAGTGGACATTAGATCTTTATTTTTTTCACTGAAACAAAGACAGCAAGAGTGATGAGGGAGAAGTAATGTCGTACGTAGGCTGAGAAAACATGGCATTATATACACGACTATTCTGTGGTTAATTATGTAGTATACGAATTTAAAATGTGCTTGATATTACCATGGAAACAGTGTGAAATCTTGGTCACTTAATTAGTGTCACTGATGAGAAAAAGAGGGCGTGAATATGTGTGTATGTGTATAATATGGTTTAAACTAATTATAATATTTTACTTCTGATTAGATAAATTAGTTAAAATTCTGTGATAATGTTTTCAAATGTTGTGAAATATATATATATAAAGAAATACCAAGGTATAAAAAAAGCAAAACAACCGAAAGTGGGTTACGGGGTGGGGCGAAGATGTATTTTTGTTCACTTGCTGTATCGTGGAATGCTAACTGTGGTGTAATTGGACATAGGTGTATGATTTCACATAGGTGCGGTATCTGTGTGTATAAACTATATGACACGTGATACAGGTTATACAGAGTAAAACAACCCCATGTGTGTGTCTATGTTTGTACGTGTGCGCTGGTAAAAGTTTAGGACAAGTTTGGGCATAGTGTGTAGGAGTTGCTGCAGATTCGAGTGACTTGAATAGTTAATTACCTCGCTGTCGCATGTTGTCGTCCTTCAGATATATGCTTGCATAACATTAGCATATATTCTGCCTTCATGAACTATATATAGGCAGTCTCATAAGCGGAGTATTATACATAATGTATATCGTTTAGGTCTCCTTCACTTAAACTTAATGATATTTGAAAAAGACCTAATAAAGTTTGTGTGTGTGTGTGTATATATTGCATTATAAAATTAAATACGAACATGTAGACTTTAAGCGAAATTAGTTCTTATTGGTATTATTCTCATTATACGCCGTAATTGCTGGAGTGTTTATTTTTTCACATCTGTTGTTACGAAATTCACAATTCTTATGCTGTTTTTCTCTTTTTTTATTAACAATAAGGCCGTAGAATGTTCGAAATTAACCGGTGAGAAAATGCAATAACCTAAATTCAAAAAGCAGTACACAGTAATGTATATAGGGGGCATTTCTTTGCGCAAACACAAATATTATTGTTAATATCGTGTTCTTTCAACCAGGACGTGTAGGAGTTTTGTCGGATAGAATAATTGGCACGAGTTTGCAAATCTTAGATTTTATAGGTTCAGTACAGTCTGCGTTAGTCTTGAACTTTCTCCTCTATCCCAGAAAAGTTGATTTACGTTGTCGTATCAGCTAACGAAGTATGCATATTATTAAAAATATTAGCTTTTGATAACACATAAAAACAAACGACAGGGTAAATGAATATATATTGATTTAACCGTAAACGCCTCAAAACGTCTTCACCCCTTCCAAGCAGAATGTAGCTTTTCACGAGTGTGTGACTAAAGAT
>NW_013666099.1:466045-472308 GCF_000517525.1 Limulus polyphemus | reverse complement strand
GGGATTGACCGTCACATTATAACGCCCCCACGGCTGAAAGGGCGAGCATGTTTGGTATGACGGGGATTCGAACCCGCGACCCTCAGATTGCGAGTCGAGCGCCTAAGGGTTATTTAATGAAATACTTTCAATCTTCCAGTCTGCTTTGCGAAATTAAAAACTCTTAAAATAAAAGTTTTTGTAAACATTATTTCTATAACTGCTTCCTTCGAATAAGCTTTATTATTGGAATAACAGGCAGAGTAAAAACCACAACAATGCCAAAATAATGGCGTTTTAAATAAAATTTCATCTCGTGCTTTGAATTAGTTTTTTTTTAATATCTGTTGTAGCTTACCTATGGTAGGCAATGTATATTCGTTCTTTTCTTTTTCTCTTGTAGTCATATGAAGCGATACTTTTGTACTAATTTCGTTTTTGAAGTTAATCACGTGAACAATATAGACTTAAAGAGCAATACTAACGTCTAATGGCAAGTAACATATTAGCTTAAAATTTATAGTTTCGTAATATAGCTAAACAACTATAGCTCTGTTTAAATACCGAAAACTGGCGGAGGATTAGAAACCAATAGGTTTGACATTTCTAAAAAAAAGTGACGTAAACTGTAGATTTTTTGTTTTTCAAAAAGGAATGTGCTGTTAACGTGATTTTTTATCATCTGTTAATTATAGTTGCATTTTTACACGCAGTACAAATACCAGATTTATGGTATAGTAGATTATTTTATACCCATCGTCGGGTTTTATACCCATATCAAATACCTCTTCTAAACATTATATAATTTGACTAAAAAAATAGAGCTCTGTGGATTTTACATTTAGATGGTTTTGGTTTTGTTTATTATGGTACAAGAAAGAAGGTGCGTCTTCTTGAAGTTATTGCGTTGTGATATGTTGTTCAGAATAATGAAACGTCATTAAATTGTAGACTAGTCAAAGCTTTGAAAAACTGCCACCATCTCGCGTGATTTGCAATCAGGTGGATTTTTAATGGAGGATCAAACTGGGCGATCAAGTAAGATATATAAATCCAGCCGGTTGTAAGAGACTTCGAAACTTCTTTCTGTAAGATATATAGAGTTGGTTTATAACAGCGACCATAACACATACATTGAAAAAATATATCAAATTAGGTTAGTTCATCGGGTCACAGCCCGCAAAAACAACTCGTAACTGCGTACCCAATTAGCTTCGAGAAGTTTGACATAACCACGATTGATGGCAGCGACCTCATACGTGACTTTAATGGAAGTGAAAGGGAACCGACCTCTCGTGTTAATGAAGTAATATCATTTTGAGACTCGTTTGCAAGACACTGTATTTTTTCCAGTTGAAATTTCAATGAAAGATATTTTTTCAAGGTTTGGAATTTGAAGAGGTTACTCGCGAGTGTAATTCATATGTAATCAACGCTTTATTCAATATTTGTGTGATGTAAATTATGTATTGGATCAGGTTTTCTAAAAATGTCGTATAGGTGGTTTAATTATTTAGAATGTAAGTAAATCGTTTAATATTTACAGTTCAAACTATTTTCTGTCTCACTTTTTATAAAAGTATCTATTTTAGAAAAAAATACTAGACATTATTATGAATGTCAGCGTTGTTTGAAACTTATTATTGCGGACTATGTTTAAATTGAAAATTACGCAACTAGGTTCTGGTAGTAATGTGTATAGTACGCAATATTGTCGTAACTTGTGTGAATATTTCCGGGCAATTTTATATATTTTCGCCCTTCCTGGCGACCTTTTGGGAGGTCGTGACCCCTAGTTTGGGAAATACTGATCTTTGCATTTGTTTGAATTTTGTTTCCCCAGTTTATAATATGCCCTCCCCGATTGCTTCCTGCGGCAGGAAAACTTCAGATTCTTTTAAAATAAGAATGTTTTTGGTAAGAGCCATACCCGCCTACAGTAAACATGTCACTGGGAAATAGCACTGGGGAGAGGATGAGTAGTGCTTGGCAAGACTTATTTTAGACCTATTACGGACAGCTAATTAGTGATGAATTGGTTTGTTCCTGTTCGGCTATTATCCCCTTTTGTGTCAATATTCTTAGAAAAATTAGGTTTATCTTGCTGGACATCTTTAACACACATGTTAATGTTTGAGGTGTAGTATCGCTTTACAAATTACAATTTGGATTTTCCATGAGTAGTCAAAACCGCCCAATAAAAGACTGTAAGCAGAACTTGTGGGTAAACTTTTTTATTGCCCCCTTTATAAACATGTGTTTTTGTTGTCCTCCCCCCTCCGCACCCGACCTATTTGTGTATATACTCTACATGACATTTTCCCTTATTAACTGTTGTTACTGTATTCATTCAGTGTAGTAATAGTTATACGTTAGTTTGTAAAACTTCTTATTTTTAAACTTGTACTTTCGGGTATAACATATGCTCCTATAGTCATAGTTGCCCTTCGCGCCCCCTTGTGGGGCGCACACAACAGTTTGAGTACCACGGCTATAAAACAAATATTTGATAGTATCAAAAAGTTACTTATAAATAGACCCGGTATTCTGTTATTCGTAGTCTTAAACTATGAGTTTGAATACGCTGTTTACATATGTTACTTAGAATCTATGTTACTATGGTAACCATGACGTCACTTAAAAGTAGCACCCAGACGATACTGTTGACATTGAAAGCACAACAATGGGCTTTGTGATGAGCTACTATTTTGGGTGGGGAGCCCTGTCTGAAGTAATATTTATAGCTTAAACCTTGTCCTTGGCGTAAATTGTTATCTTTAGGCTCGAAGTAGACTTCAAACAGTACTTCTTCAAAACTTTCGTAAGATTGTATTTTCAGAATTGTAAAAATGCGTGTTGATACAAGTTAGTACTTACGGAATACTAGCATAGTGAAGAGAAGCTTGCAGTTTTCACTTTATCTAACTACACTAGACTACGAAGATCTATTATCTTCACTGGCAGATGTTTCGTTTAGTCACACCAAATAGTTGCAGTATTTCAACCGTAGCACAAACTGTTTTGGACCACTGCTGCCCTCTGTCACATCCATTCTTTATTACTATTTTTTTATTATTGTACGTTCCGACAAAGGCATTTTTTATTTGTTAAATAGGTTTTCGTGAGGAGATTGGGGCAGGAAAAAGCAGTGTGAAAAAAACGGAAAATGGGAGAAGGGGAGTTAATTTGGAATGTAGAGACAGATGTTGGGGCCTAACGCGCCATGGCACCACATGTTTTCATTAGACAGCCAGGTGGGCTCTTTGTTGGCACGAGCCAGACACGTGGGGTGCTCTTGTACGTAGAAGTCCAGTTTCCCAGTATAAATCATAAATATATACGTTTATTTATTTTTGAACTTCGAAAGAAGTGTAATGTGTATATTTTTGTATACTTTTTTTATTATTTTATCTCAACAGAACAAACAACTAAATGGCAGCTGGTTATCTTATCTGTTCATTCATCTAACTACAGAAATAAGTGTCCCAATATTTCCATAATGATATTAGTGGAAAAATGACAATTAAATATTCTGTCTACACAAACTGCTTAATTAATGGCATATTGAAGTTGCTTCTGTTGCGGCAAAAACTAGAAAAAGGAGAAAATATATGTAGTAGAATATGCAGAAATAAATAAATCCTTCCTCTTTCAGACCTTTTGATAGTGTTTGTAGCCACTAATGACCTGCCCTCTGTAGGCGGTTCTGAAAATGACAGAAAACAGGCGATCTCAAGTGTAGTCAGTTTATTTATTGAGCTTAAATAGCATCTTTAACCTAGTCAAATGTCACTGTGTGTATATATATATATATATATATATAAAACCTAGGGATGTGTGTGTTAAGAAACTGAAAATTGTTGTTTATAAAACAGGCACGTGTTTTCAGGAGAGTGGCCTGAAAAAAACCACGGAAAGAATTTTTAGAGATCAGTTGCTCCTACAAAGTAAATAATGCGCGTGCTTAAGGAAAGCGGCGTGAAAAACCATAGAAAAAAGGTTGTGACCACTTTCTCCTACCTTATATTCACTTCGAAAAAATAAAGTCGCCCAAAATAATTTTGTTTTCGTAAAGAAATGAACAATTCTTGATTAAACCTCAAAATATTATGTAATTTATAGAATATTTTACTTTCGTTGATTTTCTTTTTTACCCGCATGTAACAATATGCTGTTTTCTCTGAAAAGGTACCGAAGGCCACCTGTAGAGGTCACTTGTTTTAACCACTCGACCACTGTACAGAAGTATGTTGTCTGTCAGTCAGTCAGTCAGTCAGTAGGCATTAATATGACGTCATATCAGGGACTCTTAATGTTGCAATTTGTACTATCGTGACGTCAGTAATACGTGCGCTTATCATGAATCACGAGAAGAATTATGCACTTTGTAGGCTACAACACAGCATGACATATAAACTTCAAAAATAAGAAATAAAAATATATGTTACTCTTAATTTTGGTTTTATTTATTCTTGAAACAGAACACTTCCGGGGACACTGCGGAAGTACATCTAATTTTTAGCCTTATTTAGATGTTATGATTAGTGAATTCCTGACATGATGCAGTTACTTTAATTTGTTTTTACAACCAAATAACTGATAAGTTTAAATATCGGACTGTTTATTAAATACTACCCCAACGTTAATATCTCTCAGCCCTCGTCCCTCTAGCGTGACAGTTACACACTATACAATAGGTTTGAAGTCGCAGTTATGTTCCATTTACATCGATTTAGTTGGAATACAAGATCGACAGGATATTTGAAATTCTTCGAGCTAATTCCAGCAACTAAAACTTCTTTGGATGTTTACCAACTTTCTTTAAAAAAAAAAGAAAATATTTAAACGTGCCGATTGTTTTTTGTTTCTGTTTGTGTGTGTTTGTCTGCCACTAACAATAAGTTTCACTATCCATGCATATTAAGTATGAGATGATACTGATATTGACAAAAGTTAATAGCATTACAGCAGTAATTTACACGATCTTGCTCACAAGAATAAATTAAAGAAAACACAAGTTAGAAATTATTTTTAGTAGCATGAAATTTTAACGATTTCTTTCGTCGAGCTGTCATTGTGTAAGGGGAAGATTACAGTCATCTGCAGCTCGTGCTAGTCGTGATAGCTTGTTATTGAGGACTTCCATCATGAAGATGACCATCACGTTAAGTAATGTACACAAAATACGATTCCCGCAGATTGTAGCTGTCAGTACGGGAAGGTCTGGTTAACATCTTTTGCTGTAGTTTTGGACCCCTTACGCTTAAAGGACGAGACAAGGAGGAGGGAGGAAAGCTAACATATAATGAAACATCCTTGGTGACAGGCCGATAGACAATTGGTAGTCAACTCGGCGCCATGTACGTGATGTTTAAGTGATTGGAAGAGGGGATGTTGTTAGGAAAATAAAAGGAAGCTGTGAAATAATGGAGTATTTAATTTTTACCAGACCTAAAAGAAAGCTGATGGTTTTATAACTTTAAAAAGAGACATGTATAATTGATGGCATTGTGTACATTAACTTACTAGCTGGAGTACCCGTCCCCTGGATGGAAGTTATCTAAATTCATGATTAATGAAAGGTTATCATAGAACATGAAAAGTTGCTCCCCTTGTATGTAATTGTAGAAAACGCCCATAGAAACTGTAAAACACAAAATGTGAAACCGCAAGTTTGTATGTATCTCCCCATGGACCCAATGTACCTCCATACCAAATATGGTGAAGATCCATCCACACCCTTCGAAGTTGTTACATGGACAGACAACAGACAGTACTGTTGTATTTATATAGATTCTAATGAGCAAAAAAAAAAACTATTTATGGAGTTCAAAGAATTTGTCATTGAAATCAAAGACGAATATTTCAACCATACTTCATCTGCCATACCCAGTAATGCAAACGAGGCCTTTCGTCTGATATCAGGGTTCATCTTGCCGGCTGGGTTACTACAGACATAGTAATGATCTAAGCGCAAAATTTATATCGTCAATTTTGTGAACAACTGTTATGGTGTGAACTAGATTAAGTAAGTAAATTATAAATATTATCAATTTTATTTGTCATTTACTAGTCCGATATTTAGGGCGTTGGTTAAATACAGTCATTTTGACGTAGCTACAAAAGTAACAAACATTGAGGTATAGGTTGAAAGATATTTTTATGGTTGTCATCAAAAATAAAATTTCAAACGTTTTGGCCAGTTTGGTTTAAAAATCGGTTTCTAATGCCGTATTTTAGGTATAACTCTCTGTAAGACTGTCATGATTTTCTATTTTGTATGT
>NW_013666099.1:458631-465291 GCF_000517525.1 Limulus polyphemus | reverse complement strand
AGACTATTTGAAATTCTAATACGTAACATAAGCACGTGCCTAAAATGTAGATTCTTCATTGTAACTTCACAAATGTTTCGGTAAATGTACAACGTAATAAACTAGGGCCTGAAAATTGCAGGAAAACAATAAGAGATTGCACATCTTGTTTTGAATTACTACTTACACTGTCAGTTTCATGTAAATCCGAGGATATAGTCATAAGAAACTCCAAATTCCCTTTGAATCAAGTTTGAACATTTCCAGTATCTGAATATTTAGATGGTTTCAACGTCTTCATAAAGTATTAACCTATTTTTATGAACATGATACAAATAAAAAGACGAATGTTTTAATCACCTACGGAAACTTTTAAACTATGTGAAGTTTGAAGGTGAAGAAATTCCCTTTGTTCATAACCATGAACAATATTCTAAACTCTCACGTGGCAGTACTCCATATAGAACAGCGTTTCTCAACCTTTTACATACTAGGGACAGGTTCCCTGCTTCGCTGAACTTTCGCGGAACACTAAAGTACAAGTATAATGAAAATTCGTCACGATTCACATTCGAATATTTTGGTAGTTTTTGTTTGTTTGTTTTCGTGAAATCCCATGGACCGGACCGGCAAGGTGGTTTATGCAAACTTTCAAGTTGTGGGAAGAATCTAAAAATCAAGTAATCAAACTGTGGGAAGAATCCAGAAATTAAGCAATCGAACTGTGGGAAGAATCCAGAAACCAGGTAATTGAACTGTGGGAAGAATCCAGAAACCAGGTAATTGAACTGTGGGAAGAATCCACAAACCAGGTAATCGAACTATGGGAAGAATCTAGAAACCGGGTAATCGAACTGTGGGAAGAATCATGTAATCAAACTGTGGTAAGAATCTAGAAATCAAGTAACCATATGACACACACACACACATTGAGAAATATTATATATATGTTTCAAAAGTAACAACTGGTAAAAGCTTTGTATTTTACAAGCTTTTGAAAGTGTTCACTCTATTCTACGTTCCAAAAATACTATCAGTGTTATATCTCATAGGTTTATTATATTGTATTAAAACAATGAAATTATTGTCATGTGATTGAAGGAAGCTTCTCGAGGATAAAACCAGTGTTTTCTGACACATGTAGTGATCTAACGACTCGTCCATTTGGTGTAACAACGAGCAAGAACACACTCAAACACTGTTTTGTTTTCTTTATACAGCTGTCTCTGGTTGACTGTAAACACACACACACACACACACAAACACTGTTTTGTTTTCTTTGTACAGCTGTCTCTGGTTGGCTGTAAACACACACACACACACAAACACTGTTTTGTTTTCTTTGTACAGCGGTCTCTGGTTGGCTGTAAACACACACACACACACACACACATAAACAGAGAAAGTTTTGTTTTCTTTTTACCGATATTTATTTGGCTATAAACACACACACATATATAAATACAGTTTTTTTTAATACAAATGTCTGGTTGGTTACAAATACATACACAGTTTGGTTTCTTTGTACAGATGTCTGGTTTTCTATAAACACACACATACACTCGCTATGATCAATAAAAGTACGGTTAATGAAACTATAATTAGTTGGGAGGACAAAACGGAAACGATGCTATGAATATGCACATAAGACAGTTTTGTTGTTGTTTTACCAAGTGAAAATCTTCTGTTGTGTGCACTACGTGTATTGATTTAGAAAAACAACATAGCTGACGGAAAATAATCTGCCTTTATAATTGCACCAAACTGTTTTTCGCTCAACTCGTCTTATTTATGGCGTCTGCCTGACTGAGGAAGTTGAAAGTAGGGTTTTATTATTGGCGTTCAAGAGTTGTCAAGTTGTGTGGCTGAAGCATAATCCAGTTTACGATATTAACATCACAACAACGCTATTGATAATTTTCAACATTTCTCATCGAAGGAAATGACTCAACAGACCAAGGTTTCCGGTGATGAAGGAGTAAGGACATTTCAAATATACTGTGTTGCTGACTAATAGCGATGAAGCATTTTGCAAAAAAAAAACAGAGCTCATTATTAAGTCAGCTGTTACCACAGTTAAAACGATTCTGGTATTGAACGAAGGGTTTATTCGGCAGCATGCAATAACTTTGTAATTGGGATACTATGCTATTATTTCTGGAAATCTGTAATGGGCCGGTTAAGAGTTAAGTGTTTTGATCTGTTATCTGTCTTATTGCGATATATTGCTATATTTATGGTCATCAAGGTGACGACTATTGTACATCAGAAATGTACATCTTTCTGAAATATTTTATGACATTTTTAAACTTCAGTTTCTACAGTTGTGCCGTGTTTTAGTTACTCAGTTTTAGTTTGATTCTTATGCAACATTAGTTGTTCTAATAGAGATATTTCTCGTTCCGTTATAACTTATTGATTTATTTGCCAAAATTAATTTTGCTTTTGAGTAACTGACACGAAAAATGTCAGCGCAACAACATCAACAAAAATTGAAAGAGTAAAGACGCAGAACATGCTTACTAAATACCGGATCTCTGGAAAATAAATCGAAATATAGTTCAAATATGTTACATATCAACCCGTGTATGTGAGTTAGAAGAAGAAAAATATTCCCACGTAAGAAAAACATTAACTATATGTTTAAAAATAATCTCAACCTTTGAGTCCACTGACCCTGAAATCAGGATCTTATCGACAAATCTACAAGGTCTATATGGTAGTGAAGCCGTTCAGTTGAAGCACGTAGTACCGGTTTCAAGTTACAGAAATATAACTGCTTACTGTAATCTGGTGTGAAAAAAAAAGAAGCCATTTTCATACAGTAATGATCTATAGCCTGCTCGAGTCCGGGTCATACACGTATACGTAATATGCATAAACGAGGAGAGGCAACACGTCTATAACCATGCTATAGAATACTAAAAACACACACAAAAAGTAGAGTATCGTGTGTAGCCATTAAAACTACTAGAGCTAAAAAAGCATTATCTTGTATTCCCAAGTTACTCACTTTCCTTAATCAGGTAAAAAATATTATTTAACTGAACCATGAAATTGCGATTTTCACAGATAAGAGGTTTTACTTTTACATTGTATGAAGAATTTTGTTCAGCTTTATCCGCACTTGCCTGTTGTAGGAAGCAGAATATATATAACTTGTTTTCAAATGTCAAAAGTCAAAGGTAGTCGACCTTTAATTCTTCGAGATATAGACAAAAAAAAATGTATCATGCAGTAGGTGCTGTAGCCTTCCATAAATGTACAAATGGGGCGAACGTTTATCGTACAGTCCATATTTCCGGATGTTCGTACTTGTACTTTGTATTTATAGCAAAACTACTAAGGCTATCTACTGCCGTCCCTAATTTTCAACTACTGACCAGAGGTAAGATGGCCGCACAACAGCACCCAAGGTTTTTGTAACAAACCCGCAGCTTAAAATGTGTGGAATATTTTGTGATATCGCACGATTTCCAACCGGCTCGCCAGCTCCGAAACCTATAGCTTTGCCGCAGGTCTAACTCGTGCCCAGGGATGTTCGTAAATGTGTCTTGAGTGAGATTTACAATTATTAATGAATACTTTGCGCCAGTCTTTAAATGTAGGAAATATATTGGAGCAACATTACACAAGTCAATGAATTATAAAACCAGACTTGAAAACACTTGTATGGTTTCGCTCTTGTTGTATCGTTCATCACAAGATAGTAGACTAGTCCTAAGAAATTGTAAGTGAAAACAAAGGAGAACATGTTATATTATGTCAACCATATTACATTCGCCATATCCAGTGTCAACGAGGCCATTCGTGGAATACCAGGGCTCGTCAGTCGGTGTATATATATCTTTTAAAATGTAATATTCTGTTTGATTTTAATTTCTCTCCTATTTTCACTTTGTAAAAACTGCATTAATTTACATTATTTAATATGTTTAGTGTTAAAGAATATGTAGATAATTATGATTATTTTTTTATAGTCATAACTAATCTAAGACTACTACACCAAATTAGATAATGTAATCAACAGTTCCTGTTTAACAATGTAGACTGGTTGTTCCTGTTTAACAATGTAGACTGGTTGTTCCAGTTTAACAATGTAAAGCAAGCGTACCGAGTATAAACATTGGAATCTAGAAATATTAGATTAATGACAACAGAGACGAGTTGATGTTATTATTTAGTATTGGGCAATCATAAAAAAACTGACTAGTTTTGGTATCGAACAAAGGGTCTCTAGGGCAGTGACTTGTGCAAAACAAAAGATAGATCTAAAATGTTAAATTTTGAAGTCGCGTGATGGGCGAGGCTTAATGTCCAGAGAACCTTCTTGAAAGTTTAATAAATGATTATATTCATATTAAACGGAATTAGTCAGTGAACTTAGTACGTTATGATTGATTAGCGAGCTTGTTACAGTGATGTTAGTCTGTTGGCTGTTACTTAATTTTTGTAAATGTGCGAGTTTGTGTTTCAACGAAAATATTAGAGATGCGAGAAGTACCGTAAGTACGAGAAAATTAGGAAGTAAGTGAGCGTTATTTTTGAAACTTAAGTTTTGGAACTTAAAAGTTCAAGAAATAAAATGCTTTCCGCTTCATTATCATTAAGACTGGACTTCGCGTTCTTCTTTTTGCCAAATATTTCAAAA
Source organism: Limulus polyphemus (assembly GCF_000517525.1). Taxonomy (NCBI): domain Eukaryota; kingdom Metazoa; phylum Arthropoda; class Merostomata; order Xiphosura; family Limulidae; genus Limulus; species Limulus polyphemus. Next base: position 460,661 of record NW_013666099.1, on the reverse strand, counting down.
CAATTCACCCAATTATTGAAGCCGTTACAACAGTATTGTAACAAACTGTTCTCCTAGTTTTCATTTAATTTCTACTCTGATAAAACCAATAAACTTAAGACTGATGCTTGCCACAATTAAGTTTCGATATCTTAGTATCTTGATTATCACGCCTTTGTATATAAAAGCACTTTGTATTAATGCAAAACGTCCAACTCTTATTCTCGACGCCATTTGCAAATGCCATCCGTACCACTAGGCGAAACCAGGTAATAGCAATCGTCAGTCAAGTCTTTGTATAGGTGGCGCTTCAGTCACATACTTAAAAGCGGGAATATCGCTATTTGAAAGGGGTGTAAAAATCCGAGTAGGCGGTAATTCTTAGATGAGTGTGCTGATGAGAAACTGGTTAATATTATTTTATATAAGGTAAATGTGATTTGGCTCAATTGATTAAAATGTAAGTTGTTGAATCACGTTCAAGACGGAAAAGTTAATCCTAATGAGTATGATCCAGCCGTTACTCGTCTAGTAATACTAGTCAGTGTATAAATAGGTTTATTGTTCGTCTAGTGGCGACTGCTGTCACGTGCTTTATTATAGTACTTATTTTTCATATGGTATAGTGCTCTACTGACGTACTGTGGAGTGCTGGAAGATAGATTCCATTACATCACGAAAGAAATACTTATGTTGAATTGCCATAAATGAAACCTGGTGTCACTGGGTCAAAGTAAATACTATTTTTTATGTATTTCTTACCTAAGGGAGAACATTTGAGATACTAGTAATCTCCAATAACTAAGATATAAGGAAAATGTGTCCTTGATTAACCCTGGATATTTTTCGGATATAGGATTTCAAAATGGTTTAGTTCTAATAAATAATGTTTTTACATAACCTGGAGAACATGTATAAAACAGTAATTTAGTACACTTACTGCCTTTATGTTTTCACATAACCTGGAGGACATGTATAAAACAGTAATTTAGTACACTTACTGCCTTTATGTTTTCACATAACCTGGAGGACATGTATAAAACAGTAATTTAGTACACTTAATGCCTTTATGTTTTCACATAACCTGGAGGACATGTATAAAACAATAATTTAGTACACTTACTGCCTTTAAGTTTTCAAAAAACTCGTGTAGATTTATTTTTAGTAGTTAAATGTCTGTGAGTAGAAGAACCGATTCGGTCTTATTGCACAGACTGCTACTTTACAAGAAGACTAGCTTGTTGGTTCGCCATTTCTAGTGAAAGATGGTAAAGTTAAATCAAATATAATAATAACACAATAGACAACCGGTGTTAAAAATAAAATAAAGAAATAATGATGTGTTATTAATACTTACCCTAACGTCTGACTGGTAAATGGTTTAAATGAAATTGGTGATAATTGCATTTCACTTACTTAGTCTAGGGCCAGGTATGGCCAGGTGGTTAGGGCGCTCGACTCGCAATCTGCGTCACACCAAACATGCTCGCCCTTTCAGACGTGGGGCTTTATAATGTGACGGTCAATCCCACTATTCGTTGGTAAAAGAGTTGGCGATGGGTGGTCTTCCCTCTAGTCTTACACTGCTAAATTAGGGACGGCTAGCTTTGCGCGAAATTCATAACAAACAAACATACTTAGTCTAGTTAACACCATAACGATCGTTGTTCATGAAATCTTATGTTATAAAAAGCGCCTAAACCGTTACTATGTATTCTAACCCAGCCGGTCTGATAAGTTCTGTGTTTGTGTGAGAGGTTTTCGTATGTTTTTAAACAGAAATCTGACTTTCGATACATTTGAATGATTATTAAGGTACTTTGCTGAAGATGTTTTCACTAAACAACCTTTACGTAGTTAGGAATTCCCTAAAATTTCAACTAGTTGTTAGGTAGGGTGTACTAATAATACTGGGTAGTTATCAGTTGTATGTCAGTCGTTTCGTTTCATTGGTTTGATGTCTTATGTTTGTCATCTTCCAATTTTGTTGTTTTTTTAGAGAATAAGTCGGTGTAAATCGAGCCAAAATTTATATAATCGTAAAAGTTTAT
>NW_013666099.1:451450-458017 GCF_000517525.1 Limulus polyphemus | reverse complement strand
TTTTACGTTTGGTTTCATATATCTGTTTATAGTACATATAATTACTCCAACAACACAGGTAGTTTAGCCAGTTATTTTACGTTTGGTTTCATATATCTGTTTATAGTACATATAATTACTTCAACAACACAGGTAGTTTAGCCAGTTATTTTACGTTTGGTTTCATATATCTGTTTATAGTACATATAATTACTTCAACAACACAGGTAGGTTTACCCAGTGTTGGATTTTTGTCCACTTTCTTCCTTCACCTGGGTATTACAGTGATATAAGTAAGTTTTGTTGAAACTTAATATTTCAGTTTCGATTCCTGGCAACCCCTTCTCCAATGTGCCATACTCGAGTTTACCGGGGTCAGAAGGTCATGGTTGTGTTTTTTTTTTTTAATGGAATATCTATAATGGTTTAGATCTTTTAACCAAGATTTTATTTTTATTGTGAAGATCAAGAACTCGACTTGAAATATGTCACCTTTAGAGGATAATAGGAATAACGTGTGTGGGTAATATTGGAAACACAGTCTGACAATATGAACTTTTTATAACCGATTGTTTTAAACATAATAATTGGAAGGAGAAAAGCTTGTGCTTTGGTCGGAGCTAAACTCCTCTAACGTGTAAAGCAAAATTGATTGATTTATCTCTATAACAACATACACACACTTTATACATTACATTGAAAATCTTAATCTGAAATTTATGAATCACTTTTTTTCCACCAGACGGAGCTGTCCCATAATCTCCAGGCAGTGTCTGAGAAGGCTAAAGGCGCTACAGAGTTTATCCAGAAGTTGAAGAGTATGATTGAGAAAGTGCCAGTGAGTTTCGTCACCTTTTGTTAATGGGAATACCAGTAATCAGCGTTAATTCAATTTTGTTTCGTATATTTTCAAGTTTTAGTATGATTTGTTCAATTCTTATCAAGAAGTGTAGCATAACTTGGTGTTTACAGACCAGCATTGAGGTAATGTAATTGTCATGTAAGCTGACGGCTATTTATGGAACTTTTAAAAGATTGTTTGCTTGTATCATTAGCATGTGATAGTATGATGTCAATTTTTGTTTCTTTGTTTCAAAGTAATTTGTAAAAAAATTCTTAATATTAGAAAGTTCAATTCTCAGATGAACTAAAATGAAACGTTAAGCAGAATGTATATAAAAAAAAAAAACTTGTCTTCAGTTAAATGTCCACAATTTCAAATTATTAGCACGTCATTTTATTTTTCCAGGACAACTGTGTACAGTTTGAAGCCACTATCAGTGCCCAGTGTGACCTATTGATTGAGGCTATATTCGCCAGGAAACAGCAGCTACTGGAGTTCGCCAGGCAGGAACGAGACCACAAGATCAAGACACTCCGGGACCAGATAACTTCCTGTACTTCCAAACTCCAACAGACCACAGGACTTCTTCAGTTCTGTATCGAAGCTTTAAAGGAGACTGACCCCACAGCTTTTCTCCAGGTAAAAAGTGCCCGATCATTGCATTTCTTTGCAAGTAATATTTATGATCCCATGACTCACCAACGTAAAGCTTGTCTCGACGTCGCAAGGTTCTGTTAAATAAAACTAGTTTCCGATGGACTCATTTGATTCCCTAAGATACACTACCTTATCACATGATTTATTTTACTGGAACTTCAACTTTCATTAGTAGTTTATTCTACAGATAAACATTCTATTTTATTTATTTTTTATCCGTGTGACTTTTTTTTGTACAATTAAAAACTTAAACCTCAGAGTATTTTTTTAAATTAATTAGTCTTTATTATCTTGGCCTTTTTTATACGTAAGAAGACAATAGAAATATTTTTTTAGATTTGTGTCAGATAAACGATGTCTGTAGCTTTTCCAGAAAGAATTTTAACCCAAGACTATTTTACAGGCCTCGTATGACGTAATCAAATTAATTGTAAACTTTCAGTAATATACATAAAGAGATATTTTACAGCTTAAAAAAAAGTGCTGTTTATGTGTGTGTGTGTTATACATTGAGCTATCTGCACTTTGTTCTTCACGGGGAATTCAACCCCGAATTTTGTGTTGTAAGTTCGTAAACTTTTCTCTGGCAAGAAAAGTAGTATCTGTGAATTTTGCTGATTTTAATCTCGGCTTCGAGTTCGTAGGTTTAGTAGTGATTAAATAGGTTTTTACTCTGGGCCAGCGCAATCGGGGTGTAGCAGGGGGCCGCCCCTACCCCAAGCAAATGCCGCCCTATTATTTATATTTATTTTAGATTTGGCCTCCTAATATGTTTCATTGGCCTTCTCAGTAAAGCTGGAGCCTGGACTGGTTTACTTAATTATCAATAACGTCTGGTGGAAAAGCAAACTACCCACATTGATCAGAGAAAAATAAAAATAAAAGGATAACGTAGAAAATAACATAATTAATTTAATCTAATAACGGTTTAACTCAGAGTATATGTAATGTGAGAAAACACAAATGTATAATGATTAGAATGCCACCTAGTGGATACCCTCTAAAGTAAGTAATAAATCTTCGTTTTCACTTCTTTTTCTTATGTTTTCTCAAGTTACGAAAACTAATTTTGAAAATTTGTATGGTTATTGTTTAGTTAACCGTGACTTTTCACTTTGTGTAGGTTGGAAATTCTTTAACAAACCGTGTATCGAACTTGGATATGACATGGCATAAAGAGGTCATCACAACACCATGGCTTTCGCACCAGTTTGATCTAACTCTTGACCACCAGTCTGTATTGGAAGCTATTCAGCAGATGACCTTTTCTCAGATGAAACGTAAGGAGTCCACTTTCTCAGTAGTCCACTTACTGAACTATATAACAGGCTCTTAGTTACAGAATGTTTCTGTTGTTTTAATATGTGAATGTGTTTATTCAGTTCTTACCTGGGCATCGTTTGCTTTTGAAAATTATGTCTATTTCCGTTAAAGGTAATTTTTAAAACATTTTTAGCTGAATGTAGCTCAGTCACGTTAGAGCGAATTGGGAGCGAAAAACACAAAATAGGTTTCATCAATTAAAGGCATTTGTTCCATAAGAAAATCACAGATGTCGCTAATATTCTCATTGGTCAAATAATTATACAAATATTCGTGTGAAAAACTACGAAGTAAAATTAATCCGCGTGAAAAAGTTCCGTATTCATTTTCACCGATGACTGTGGGCTCTAGTTAATTAAAATCTATTTGTGATATCAGTTTTTAAGCTTCTTTCATCACTAAGAAAACCCCGTGAGCTATTTAGCTGTGAAGTATGCCAAGAGTTATAAGGCTAAAAGCTCTTATATTCTCATTTTTAACACCTGTTTCCACACAAGCCACAAACCTTTAAAGACTGCATACACTTAACCAGTTGACTGCTGATTCGCTGCAGTAACGGACAACACTAAATCAGACGTGTCTTACAGTGACGGACAAGACACTCGTACAACACTAAATCAACCGTATCTTACAGTGACGGACAAGACACTCGTACAACACTAAATCAACCGTGTCTTACAGTGACGGACAAGACACTCTTAGAACACTAAATCAGCCGTGTCTTACAGTGACGGACAAGACACTCGTACAATGAGTGTCTTGTCCGTCACTGTAAGACACGGTTGATTTAGTGTACAACACTAAATCAGCCGTATCTTACAGTGACGGACAGGCTCTGTCACTGCACCCAGAAAAAAATACCATAACGATTACCACATTCATTGTAAAGACAGAAATCTTCCTTCCCAGCACCTGGCCCACCAGAGATGATTCCCGAGGAATGTGTAACAGAGAACAACAGCGTGACAATAGCCTGGCAGTCGCAGCCTACCAGCTTTGTGGAAGGCTATGTCTTGCAGCTCGACGATGGGAACAACGGCGATTTTAGGGTAAGTTGATTGAGGAACTGGTTAAGAGGTTAAGTTGAATTTGGAAACAGTAAAGAGGTTAAGTTGATTTAAGAACCGGTAAATAGTCTTTTATTGCCATTATGATTTCCTGTTTTTATAAACAAGTCAGTGTAAATGAATACTAATCCTATAATTGTATTCGCCCCGTTAGTGTGTAGTAATTCCACGTAATAACACTGTCGTAGAAAACAATAATGAAACTCGTTATAATGGCTGAATTAAGAAATTATATATATATTCAACACGTGAATAGCTCGGGTGATAAGTGAGTTACGAGTTTTTTTACTTTAACCACCTGTTGGAAGTCAAATGAATTACAAAACTTTGATAATACACCAGAAGCTAGAATCGTCAAGAGTGTAATGAAACATTGGTTAGAAAACAGAAGAGTTTGGAGTCTGGTTTTTAAACTGGAATGTAATCTACACGTCTGTGTGCATGTTGTTCCACAACTCTGCGGTGCAGGGAGGAAATGGTCTTGGAACTAGTGATTAACGCGTTCTACCGTGACGGTATTACGTCCAGGCCGTCTGGAAAGGATCCACCAGACGAAATTCCAAGAATATGTAAATCGAATGAATATTTCACATATTCATCGAAATCACAGCTTTTCCAAAACGTCTACTTTGTTGGTGGTAGGATATTTGTATAGATAATTGTTTTAGTGACGGAGCTACAAGCTTTGTTTCCAGCCAACCCTTTTTAATAAAAGCTGAGCATATCTTGATAATGCTTACGCGTACATTAATTGCAGAAGTGCTAACAAAAATACGCACTTTGTAATATTTAAACCATTTAAAGATTTGTAGGGCCGAGCGTGCTGCGATGGTTAGCGCACCAGACGATAGATCTGAGGATGTACGCGTCTTGTTAGCGCAAAGAAAAAACGAAACAAAAACTACGCTCCCCACTTTTGGACAGCGGGCGCATTGTAAAGATGACGGTCAAATCCCACTATTCGGTCGGCCAGGAGCTCAGTTGGCGGTGGGTGTTATTGACTAACCGCCTCCCAACTAATCAATCTAGGAGGGATAGTACAATAAGCGTTGCGCGATTGCCTGAAAATAAAATTAAAAATTTGCAAAGTGAAGCTAAGTGTAGTTTATTGTGACATCAGAAGTCATCTTCTGCCAACCTAATAGCAAAATGAACACTGACTAACAATTGTTATTTAATAGTTATGATAAGACAGTAAAAATTGGTCTCACTTTTTAACACACATTTAAAATTTTAATGGTCGTTTTGAAAATCAAAGCCAAAGTATGGGAACAATGGCGAGTTTGGGTGAGTTGATTTAGGAACTCCGTAAGCTCGACAATAAATATGGGTCATGTGATAAATGAGATAAGCTCTTGACCTTGCGTACTTAATTATTTGTACATTAGGGACCCATTGAATAACGTGCCGAAATGCGGATCCGAGAGACCGTGGTTCGCGTTGCACACTTTAAGGTTGTAGGTGCGTTATAAGAGTGACGGCCAAATCCAAGTACTTGATTAGAGTAGTCCACATTGTTGGGTGATATTGACTAGCTGCCTTCCCTCTAGTCTATCACTTCAAAATTAGGGACAACTAGCACAGATTTAAAGAAGTTCAACAACTGCATAACTATTTGTTACAACACCCCCACCCACCGGTGGGTAGTGGTAATTCTCAAAAAATATTTTTCGATACTGACAGTAGTCACAACACAGATGGCCTATTATGTAGCTTTACGTTTAACAACGAAACAAACGCTTGTGATCATAAACTGGTTTTCATTTTTCAACTCAATTGTTTTCGTGCATTGACTCTCTTGACAAGTTCACACATCATCAGGTCAATTAAACTAGTAAATTATAAAAGACGTGGCGCGCATTTCACATTGTAACAACACTTAAACAAATACTTTGTATAGGTTTAATTGTGATATCACGCTTTAATCTTACAGCATGTTATTTGTTTGGTATTTTGGTCTTGTACTTTGAAAGCATAACAGTCCTGATGTTGAATAAAAAAAAAGTTATTTTTTATAATATTCTGGAAGTTTGTAAAGAATGTGATTTTGAAAGTTTATAATGTAGCCTTATCCTAACACTAAATCTCAAGAACCGCACATTCCTTTTCACTTCCGGAATTTTCTTCTCAAAAACAAAATAAGAACGACAAAAAAACAACAAGAAAAACTCCAAACAGCATCATATCCGATAAAGACACTTGATTTATAATTGATTCATCATGGGACCTCATCAACCTCACTTTGGAGTCTTCTTGAGAAATAAAACTTCTCGTGTGGACGAACCCGGCTTTTTAAATACCAGACATTTCTTATAACGAGGAGAGAACGTGTAAAAGAAACAGTTGTTTAGCTTTTTTTTTCCGCTATCACTTCTTAGTGAACGCCTTTAGCATCTCGTTAAGCCTTGCACTCCCCACTAATGAAAAGTCATAAGAGTGCCATCAGTGAATCCATCAATGATGGCTAGATTGTTTTGGTTTTGTCTGAAAAAGCTGAACCTGGGAATTTGTATACAAAAAATAGTTTTAAGACCACTTTTTATCCACACTTTATTCCGTAATTGTTAGTTATATAAAATACTGCATAAAAAACCGTTATGCACGATATCGCCGCTTTTTATGAAACAACAAAAATGTTACTCAAAAGTTGTAATTATAGTATTTTTGGCACTTGTGTTTAAAGTTAAAATCATAAAT
>NW_013666099.1:439630-450485 GCF_000517525.1 Limulus polyphemus | reverse complement strand
AATAATGTTCTTCCCTTTTTTCAATTTGTATTTTTGTTAAAAACAAAATAATGAATAGTGTTCATTGTGGTAAACGAAATAATAATTTGATCTAAGTAAGAGTTTTTTTTTCGTCCCGATTTGTAAAAAATCCTTACGTGTTAGAAAAAAATTAATATTATTTTCGAAATCTGCGTAACTGAGTTGTGGAAAGTCCGTTATTAAAACCAACAACTTTTATGAAGTTTAAATTTGCAGACCTGTGTCATTATATGGTTGCATGGAAAATTAAGATGTACCCGAAACATCCGTCCCTGTTTGGTCAACAGTAAGTTTACTGACTTACAACGCTAAAATTCGGGGTTCGGCTCCATGCTGTGGACACCAATTTGCTCTAAACCAAACAAACCTATAACGTCCCGCTTTTTATTCTTTCTTTTAGTGCTTGACGCCTGCGGATATAATTAATCAATATTAGATTTACTAGAATATTTGGTTTATATTAATAAGTACGTGCTGTAATTTTTCATGACAAAAGCTTAATTTATAATTGACTAGACTGATCTTTTTATTTCTTGCGCAAATGTGGATAACAGAAAGCTTTTAGTGTGTGTAAACAACCTTAAAAGCTTATTGGTGTATATGTGAACAAGAGGGAATCCTCAATAGCCACGGCACTTGAAATTCTTTTAGGCAGGATTAGATTAAATTAATCTATGATACTTTATTCTTGTTATTAGCTATATTTTTGCACGCCAGCAACACCAAGCGTGGGGCTCGCGTATACCCGATTCGATTTTGGTACTAATTAGGATCTCTACCAGCTTACCCTCAAAATGGAACTCTTTTAAGGCAGGAGTAGAGTGAATTAATTTACGAGACCTTGGACATGGTCAAATACATCAATCGAAAGGGTTTGACTTTCTAAGTCCAAAATTATAATTAGATTTCAAATTGGTCAAGAGATGACGGAGCTGTGAACTAAAAGTTTGTATTTGAAAAACTCAGTCACTATAAGCCGCTATGCCGCGGGAAAATAAAAATATGTGTGTGTGTGTGTGTATATATAGCCTTTAGCAATACTTTCCTTGGATGTTTCTATTGAATGTCTGCACCAGTACATTAATTCAAATCGATGTCAAAACCTGAATTCTTGGTTAGAAATTATGTCAGTAGAAGTAGTTTTTGTACTTGATTGAAATGAGCGGAGTTGTTTGGTGTACTTGCACGTGTTCGGGAACGAGGGTATCAGATAATAACAGCCCCAGGGAATAACTTCAGACTGCTTTAGAAATTCCAGTGCAGTTCGAGTTAAGTGTGTTTGTGAAGAGTCTATTCAGCTTTTGTTGTTTTACGAAAGAAAGTCAATTTATATCCCCATCTAGTGGATATATTATAAACTAAATTCAATTGAAAAAAAAAGATCAACATTGATATTTCTTAAGTTTAATGCCTAGAGAAACTGAAAAATGTCGTGCTAAACATTTTGAGAATATCATAAGAATGTATACATAGTTTATTTTGTTTAATCTGTGTATTGTTGCGTGAAAACTATTTTCTTGTTGACTTTGATCATATCCTGCTTTATCTTCCAGTATTATAAAGAAATGCTCCCTTTCTTTACAGGATGTGTACTGTGGCCCAGAAACAGTATGCACAGTAGACGGTTTACATTTTAACAGCGTGTACAGAGCCAGAGCGAAAGCTATCAACAGCACAGGAGAGAGTCGTTACAGTGACCCAATATCTTTACATACAGCAGAAGGTACCGGCGTTGGATACTCTTTCTCTATTGATTTAAATACGTAGTTTGTTGTGCAATCTGTTTATCAAGATGTTTCTTTTAAAGGTGATATTACTATATAGTTAGTGCCGATGAATAGTTCAGCGCTGGTTTTTATTATTTCTGTTTGTAACACGTGTACTTTTGTTTTATTAACAATTATATTTCTGACAGTTTATACAGAAAATAAAATTAAGTATTATCAATCCTTTCCTTACTTTCTTGGAGACTAATTTTCTTTGTTAACAACTTATAACTGGGGAAGGGGGTGGAAGAGGAGGACAAGACTATTAATGTTATCATAACTTTAACGATGTAGTAAAACTGGCTAGAAATCCTGTTAGTTGATATATAGAGTTATCTTCTGGTTACCAGTTTTAACCAAGCTACAGTTTCTGATCTAAATTTCGGCCCGGCATGGCCAGGTGGTTAGGGCACTCGGCTTCCAATCGTCACACCAAACATGCTCGCCCTTTCAGCCATGGGGGCGTTATAATGTGACGGTCAATTCCACTACTCGTTGGTAAAAGAGTAGCCCAAGAGTTGGCGGTGGGTGGTGATGACTAACTGCCTTCCCTCTAGTCTTACACTGCTAAATTAGGGATGGCTAGCGCAGATAGGCCTCGTGTAGCTTTGCGCGAAATTCAAAAACAAACAAACTGATCTGAATTTCAACTAAACTTTAGGTATGTTAAGCCATGAATCAACCTGTATTGTATTAGCTTCTCAAACAAAGTGAGGCATACCTTTCATAAACCATCAAGAGTAGAAATTATGTATTTTATTTCTATTGTACAGAAATATCAACTCCTTATGAGGTTTTATTTGGAGATTTTTCTAATGATGCGAGCAAGTTAAACGTTTTCTATACAATAAAAAATGGTATTGTAACATTAAAAATGTGAAGTAGGAAAGCTGTTATTTTCATCACTATTTGTCAGGTTTGTATATTTTCTGTTTATTGGTATTTGAAGGAAGTAAAGTTTAGTGAACTGAAATACAGTATAGTTTTATTACAGTGCATTGAGAGTATTTTTTTCTGTTAATTTCAATTTTTGCATGACAGAGTTTAGCTTTAGCTTAACTTGTTGAATGGATTTTGAATAAATGTTACTTTCACTGGTGACCATTATCAACATTTGCCTAGTAACCTTACATTTTGGAAAAATAAATATAAACTGGCCACCTTCTGGTTTTTAAAGTTTTTTCAACAGTCAATCATTGATTTTTTTTACTATACGACCTGTGTAATATCATCTTCATGTGAATATAATAATTTACAGTTTTTAATAAACTTCTCTGCTGTTTACAGTTGCCTGGTTTACTCTGGACCCTGTCTCAGCTCATCCAGATATTGTTTTGACCAATGAAAACCAGACAGTTACATGTGATAGCTACGAACACAGGGTGGCCCTAGGGAATGTTGGGTTTTCTCGAGGCATCCATTACTGGGAGTTTTTCGTGGATAGACTTGGGAACAACACTGATCCTGCATTTGGTATAGCCCGTTTTGATGTAGTGAAAGATTTAATGTTGGGTAAGTTAGTATAGCTAAACATATTCACATTTCACATATGTGTTTATAAAACCATATTCACCAAGGTGTTGACTGAAGATCAACTTCTACAGCTTAGCAGTACTATCAACCAGTAAAGTCCTAGACATTATAAACTACTTAATGTCTTTACTTAATGCGTGATTGCTTGTTTCATGTACAACTGAGTGGAACTTGAAATGTAGTTTTTCAGGAATATGAATACAAGGTAAATATTATTAAAAACTTTGCATTTACTACACCTTTTGTATGATTCAGCAAGTACTTTTCTACCTAATGATAATCTAATTAAAAAAAACCTTTCTTTTTTTTAGAAACAGGAATGTTTTAGAAACAAAATGCTTATAGCTGAAACCATCCATCAATTTTTGTATTATTATTTTTATCTCACTATTATTCTTTAAGGAAAGTTGAGTTTAATATATTTTAACATACAGATTTCTTATAAAGTTTCATGATATTTTTGAACATTAGTAAAATAATTACTATTTATTATAGAACAGTAATTTTGGGGGATATACCAATGGAATCATGGGGAACACTAATCCATAGTCACCAAAAATGGCCACCAGATAGCATCCGTCAAGGTCTGTTAATGTAGTAGGTGTTCCATGATACACAACTGACTTTAGCTATCCCCATTGTTGCCAAAAATCACCCGGGTAACCCTCCTGTGGGCAATAGTGGGCATCTCTATAACCAACAATCATGTACGCCACCAGAGGGAATGAAGCCATGTTGAATATTGAACAGCTTTATTCAGCTGTTCATCATGCCATTCTAAGGTTGCTGATCATTATTAAAGCTTCACTCAGCTGTATGTCACATCAAACCAAGGGTGCAGGCTATCATTAAAGCTTCACTCATTTGTCTGTCACATCATCCCAAGATAGTAGGCCATCATTAGAGCTTCACTCATTTGTCTGTCACATCATCCCAAGATAGTAGGCCATCATTAGAGCTTCACTCATTTGTCTGTCACATCATCCCAAGGATGCAGGCCATCATTAAGGCTTCACTCGTCTGTCTGTCACATCAAACCAAGGATGCAGGCCATCATTAAAGCTTCACTCAGTTGTCTGTTGCATAAAACCAAGGGTGCAAGCTATCACTAAAGCTTCACTTAGCTGTCTGTCACATCATACAAAGGATGCAGGCCATGATAGTAGCTTCAGTCAGTTGTTTATCACATCAGACCAAGGGTGCAGGCTATCATTAAAGCTTCCCTCAACTGTCTGTCAAATCATAAAAAGGATGCAGGCCATTGTTGAAGCTTCACTCAGCTGTCTGTCACATCACTCCAAGGATGTAGACTATCATTAAAGCTTCACCCAACTCTGTCACATTAAACCAAGGGTGCAGGCCATCATTAAAGCTTCATTCAGCTGTTTATCACATCATACTAAGGATATAGACCATCATTGACATGAATGGTAACCACAATGAGCAGATAGCATCTAATGGTGACCATTTCCAGTGACCACATATTTATGTACACTGTGGTCTCATTGGTATATCTGCCAAGAAGTATTGTTTTTGATGAATAGCAATAATTTTATTGATGTTCATATATGCTAAGGAACTTTATAAGATCTCAGTATTATTGCACTGTTTGTTGTGACCAAAGGCTGTCGACAATTTGAACTAAAGGCTATCAATCAAAGTATATGCTGAAGTGCAATATGTTCTGAAATAAATATGGGTGATGAGAGTTTTTTTGTTTTATTCATGCAACAAATGTCTTTTAGCTATAAATACTGAAGCACATTATTATATGCCTGTATAAAGATGGTGTGGCAATAAACAAGCTTAATAATTTTTCTATCTATATTTACATCTCAGTGTAACTTTATGTAATATGTTTATAAGCCTAATTTGTTTGAGTAATACATGATACATGTGTGTGTTTTTTTTGTGTGCACTTTTTTTAAGTTAGAGAAATCAGAATCGATTTAGATATACATTTTTTGATCTTACAAGTTATAATAATTTTGTATGTAAAGATTACAAACCTTGTAGGTTATAGTCAAGTTATAGTCATAATTTGTGTGGATTCTAAGAGCAGAGATTTTTATACATGTAAACTGAAGTTAACAGATACCTAGATTAGTATCAAGAAAGATTTCTGTTTGCAGGCAAAGACAACAAAGGATGGAGTATGTACATTGACCACCAGAGGTCATGGTTTCTTCATTATGATCACCATCATAACAGAACGGATGGAGGAATAGATGAAGGTTGTGTAGTAGGTGTTCTTCTGGACTTAGACCAGCATCACCTTAGTTTCTTTGTGAATGATGAACGTCAGGGCTCTGTTGCTTTCTCTGGTCTCCATGGTGTTTTCTTTCCTGCAGTCAGTGTCAACAGGAATGTGCAGGTCACTATCCACACAGCTCTAGACCCTCCAGCAGAAGAGAAACCATGTGTAGGAACTTAATTCTAAACCTAAATGTCTGAATGAAGACATGGACATTGTACTTAAAGGGGGGGGGGGCAAATAAACCGCAAAGTTGGACTTGCCAAAAAAAAGATCTTAAGTGTTCCAGAATGATCCTTTGGACTACATTTTAAGTTTTGTATTTTTTTTAACTTTCTACTCTTAGTACTCTTAGGCTTATATAGGGGGAAAACTTGTGAATTAGATTCTGTAAGTTATTAGTGCATGATTAAAAGTTAGTTGACATACAGAAGACTTCCAGGGAAAATCCAGATATCGTCTCAATCATGTTTTTCATGCAAAAATTTCATTGTTTACTAAGCACGTTATTGTTACTTAACTCTGAATCCATAATCTTTATTTGTTCATCGAAATTTTATCTTCACTTTTTCACATCAGTACCTGTACTCTGATGGCCATTTCTGAGCCTCATGCAATTCGAAAAGAATCAATGAGATAACTTCTCCATCCAGCTTAAATCTTTATCTAGAGTTCTTAGTTTCTTGTTAGTGTAATAAAAACACATTTATTAAATATTGCAGTAGACACTTATAGCAGTTTTGCTCATTTAAAAGCTTTAACATTGTTATTAATTGTTACCAGAACTTGACACTGACATAAAATTTTCAGTGAAAATATCTTGAAATATAATTTCATTGGAATTTTAGGCAGAGTAGACATAGATTTGAGAACTTTAATGGACTGAAACTGACTGTTGAATGTAAAGTAGATGACGTTTTGGCTTTTCTGCTGTGTTGTTTATAACTTACTTGCCAATAACTTCTAATGAAAGCAAGCTACCTACATAGATAAGTATAGAAGCCCAAACATCATCTCTTTTTCTTTTCATTCAACCGGCAGTTACAGTCCATTAAAGTTCTCAACCTACTTCCTTCAAATATCCAACCATGTTCAAATCAAAAAATAAAAGATATAATCCTAGTTGCTTTAATTGCAGGTACTTCGAGTATTTTCAATGAATTCTGAATGAATTGTATGGTGAAAAATGCCTTGACTACTTTGTTTTCATTATAGTGTTTTTATTCTTTTCATAAAGCTAATCTAGTATACCTTTCTACTGATAAATTTGATGGCAACTTGTGAAGTTCATTTAACTTTTAGTTTTCCTCCAGCTGGATTCTGGATGGATTAATTGATTGTTTTGTGTTTATGTGATATTATTATGATATTGAGTTTTTAATACTGGCCAAGACAGTTGAAGAATATGTGTTCATTGAACTACTAAAATTTGTATCTTATTTGAAATGTGTCAGTGATGAAAGCTGTGTGTAAGAAAAACTTACTGTTTCTTGTACATAATTATATCCTTTTTATACACTTTTGCATAAAGTTAATGCAACTTCACTAATTAGGGACATTCCCTCAAGTTTATAAATGTTATTATAATTTAACTTAAGGAACTACTGCTCTCTCTTAGGTCATCAAAAAACAAAATGCCAGATGTCTAAATGGATTTCTTGTTAAGTTTATTAGAAGCATCATTACTACCTGTAAAGATGCCAGTTGTTGTCACTTGTGTTTCATGAGCTTATCTAAAATTACTGTTCCTGGAGTTTGGTTTCAAAAAACGTTTTAATTCTTATAATGTCTCCATACTGTAACTGAAATTCCATATTGTGTAAGCACATAATAATAATGCAAGTTGATACAGAAAAACGACTTTATCTGAATCATATTTTCTTAGGACAGTATTGAATGTAGTATATTTATTTTTGAACTTTGTAGCATTAATTAATTTTGTGTTACAGAAGATACTGTAGCAATTAAGAATGTTGATAATGTATGTTCTTCCATAGCAGATACTGTAGTGATCAGAGTTAATGACAACATACAGTAGATACTGTAGTGATCAACTGCTGACAAGGTACATTGTGTCTCAGTGGATACTGTAGTAATCAAATGCTGACAAGGCACATAATGTGTCAATTGATACTGTAATAATCAGATACTGATGAGGTACATTGTGTCTCAGTGTATACTGTAATGATCAAATGCTGACAAGGCACATCATGTGTCAATTGATACTGTAATAATCAGATACTGACGAGGTACATCATATCTCAGTAGATTCTATAATAATCAGATACTGATGAGGTACATTGTGTCTCATTGGATACTTCAGTGATCAAATGCTGACAAGGCACATAATGTGTCAATTAATACTGTAATAATCATATACTGAAGAGGTACATTGTGTCTCAGTGTATACTGTAATGATCAAATGCTGACAAGGCACATCATGTGTCAATTGATACTGTAATAATCAGATACTGACGAGGTACATCATATCTCAGTAGATTCTATAATAATCATATACTGATGAGGTACATCATGTCTCGGTGGATACTGTAATGATCAAATGCTGATAAGGTACATACGTACCTTGTCAGTATCTAATAGTTACAGTAACTACTGAGGCATGCATGCCACAGATAATCAGATACTGACGAGGTACATCATATCTCAGTAGATTCTATAATAATCATATACTGATGAGGTACATCATGTCTCTGTGGATACTGTAATGATCAAATGCTGATAAGGTACATCATGCCTCAGTAGTTACTGTAACTATCAGATACTGACAAGTTACATCATGCCACAGTAGATACTGTAACTATTAGATACTTGCAAGGTACATCATGCCACAGTAGATACTGTAACTTTCAGGTACTGACAAGGTACATCATGCCACAGTAGATACTGAAACTATTAGATACTGACAAGGTACATCATGCCACAGTAGATACTGTAACTATTAGATACTGACAAGGTACATCATGTCTCAGTAGGTACTGTAACTATCAGGTATGTAACTATTAGATACTGACAAGGTACATCATGTCTCAGTTGGTACTGTAACTATCAGGTACTGACAAGGTACATCATGCCACAGTAG
Organism: Limulus polyphemus; assembly: GCF_000517525.1. NCBI lineage: Eukaryota > Metazoa > Arthropoda > Merostomata > Xiphosura > Limulidae > Limulus > Limulus polyphemus. Next base: position 441,811 of record NW_013666099.1, on the reverse strand, counting down.
ATACTGTAACTATTAGATACTGACAAGGTACATCATGTCTCAGTAGGTACTGTAACTATCAGGTACTGACAAGGTACATCATGTCTCAGTAGGTACTGTAACTATCAGTTACTGACAAGTTACATCATGCCACAGTAGATACTGTAACTATTAGATACTTACAAGGTACTTCATGTCTCAGTAGTTACTATAACTATCAGATACTGACAAGGTGCATCATGTCTCAGTAGTTACTATAACTATCAGATACTGACAAGGTACATCATGTCTCAGTAGTTACTGATAACATTATGTTTCAATAAATAGTGCTTTGATCACAAAAAGTGATAAATATTCTGTCAGAGAAGTTTCCAGTATTCATGAACAGATTGACAGCTATATCTTTTAATTGAAAAAAACTCCTGCCAAAAATATAGCAATATTACTACAAAATAAGTGATAATGGCAGCATGTAATATATCATTTGTATTTGAAGTAAAATAGAACCATAGTTTGTATTACCTTTAGAGTATTTTTTATGCACTGTCTTTTATGGGTTTTTTTCCATTGTAGGGTTGTTGCTCGTTTTTTAGGATGATTTCATATGTTTTCTATGTCCAGGAATAGTTTCTTAAAAGAAACTTCAACTTACAAAATTGAAGCATCAGACATGCACCAAAATGTCTCTATACATTAGTTGGTTGAAGTACTAAGATAACTGTACATTTATCATGTAGTGTTTAACTATCTGTGTTTAGCTTGTGTTGGGAAGCACATTATACATCTAATTATGTAAGATAACCACTAAAATTGCACAATATCTTACAACCTATTTGGCTACCTTTGGTCTTATCAGTGTGTTAAGCTACTTGTGACTTTGTTACTATAAAGATCATATATATTTATTCTTTTCCACCCAGTGTGGTGGTCATTACTACTCCATTTAGTTCTATTACTTTGGTAAAATTAAAATGCCACAAATGCACTACTCCACAGACCACTTACTAAATACAAACAAAATTAAAGCTTTTAGTTATTATTGGAGAGTTACCTATTCCAATTCCGAATCACTTAGTTCACATTTTGTAAGTTGGAGCTACTGACCAAGAGCTATTATTGTTATTATTGTTTGAGCACACATTCTTTGGCAGTTTTTTTCTCTTGCAATTTAAGGGAATCGTTTTGGAAATATCATGTAACAGAATGACAGAGAAATTCTTTCCCTTCTACGGGATAGGGGGTGGATTTGTTAATTTCTGACGTAGCAGTATTGTGTTTTATATATTTTAGTTTTGTTATAAATATCAGCAATGTTTATTATTTCGTACAAAAGAGAAGTGATCTATTCTTTTAAGCAATCAAGAGTTGACGTTTGGAATTTTTATTCTAATTAGTAAGTTGTTCATTTAAAAATAATTTCTTGTTTCATGAAAGCTTTTACTTACGGTCATTGCTAGATCAATAAATTAGTGGTCACATTGGCAGGATGAAAAATAATCAGTTTTTGTTTAGCTGATTTCTGACATACTGGCCGTTTTGGTCAGTTAAATGATATTTCTATTGGGCTTCAGTGTTGATCACTGATGCCACGATATTTCTTGTTTGTGATTTTTAGTTCCGTTTTTGTAAGAATGAACAAAAAGAAAGCATTTGTATAACCTTGGAATAAAAATGTATTTGTTTGGATTGACGTGATGGGTACAAGTTTTATAAGTAATTCATAATATGCTTACCAACACCGAAATCACAGCTTTTTACGTTATTTTTGTTTGTTTGTAGTTAAGCACAAAGCTACACAATGGGCTAGCTGTGCTCTGCCCACCACGGGTATCGAAACCCGGTTTCTAGTGTTGTAAGTCCGCAGACATATCACTGTGCCACTGGGGGGTTTTCGTTCATAATGCTCTTCGTTGAACCATATATATCTATGAAACTGAGAAGATAGTTTCATGGTACTTGCCTTTATATAATTTGTTTTAATCTATTCAGATTTTGCGTTAAATTTAAAACCAGTTATAAAGGCGCCAACTTGCTGAATTATTAAACATGTACTTTATAACTCAATTGCCAATAACTTCTGATGAAAACAAGCTGCTTACGTAGATCAAAACTAAAAATTAACCTACTAAATAATATAGCAAATGTAATATACTGTTCTGAATAGGAGCATATATATATATATATATATATATATATATATAT
>NW_013666099.1:430385-438630 GCF_000517525.1 Limulus polyphemus | reverse complement strand
TATATGTATACACACATCAAATGTTCCGGACGATATCCCAATACAATCTCGCAAGGTTCGACCAACTTAAGATTTAAGTTAAGCCTACCTCCCTATACTAGACTAACAAACCAAAATATTCCTTACAATTATATATATATAATAAATTAAAAGTAATAAATAATATACATTAAGCATTTTAACCAATATTGTTAAAGAAAGACGTTAAAGAGTAAAATATGACTAACTTACAAGACATTTTAAATCTAGTCGTTTCTTTCATGCACTACCTCAGATTACCCATTCCTTGGAGAATTTGTCATCAATATTAGAAACAAAACTTTATATAATTCTCCCTAGCAATGTATCCCGAGATAAATTGCTATGATACATATTACAGGTTTCCTTTCATTATACCAAAAGTAAAATTGAAAATATGATTTGTGACATAGAAGCCTAATGCATTCTTTGGTTCGCTGCACCTAGACATCTAAATTGCAGGTTACATTTTCAATTTTACTTTCGATAACATGAAATTGTAATATAACCATTGAATGGTTGATCCATCAAACAATAAATACTATAATATTATTATTCACACCTAAATTAATTTAGGTTAATAGAAGGCGAGTTAAAAATGACTTACAAACCTAATAAATACTAAGATACATGCTAATGTTTTTAGCTATATCGCTGTCAGAACTATAAATATATATATATATATAGGTGTGAGCCAAGGATTCTTCTACAGTAGGTGTCTGTGATTTGTTGGCAATGAATTCGAACAATAAACGGACAGCACGCACTCCACTTGTTTTAAAATAATATATTGAAAACAAGTTAAACGTATGTACAAAACTTCTTTACACTACGGAGATTATAGTTGTATCTTAAACACTATACAGTTCTCTTCTTGATAAAAGTCCACTTAGGCTAACTCAATTGCATAAGAATCCAGTTGACAAGCCGAACTATTTTTATCTACTTTTATCACAATAGTATCAATGAATAATTCATTTACGCTACCTCGTGCTTTACCATAGTTGTATCATAAACTTCCAAAAATTATCATATTTTCGTCAAAGTCCACACAGGCGGGTTCAATTAGCTTAGAAAACCTTTTGGCCAAACACATTATCCTCCTTATCGCTATCAAACTGTTAATCTCACTTTAAAATATCAACCATTAAGACTATTCACTCACACTACTGCTAACCTCACGTTTTCTAATTTTTCTCTTATTGAACTTCTCTTTCACTTGACTTTACTTTTAATCCGCTCCCGCTCGTTTTGTCGCCGCTATTTATATGTTTATTATTGAGGCTCCTAGAAATTTCTATAGCCATGACATCAATGAATTGCAAATACAACATACGACTCTTACCGAATTACGTAACTAAACTTGTCATAACTACCGCTTTTAAAATAATTGCTTTTAACTTTATTGTTATGAAAAACTCAACAATCATTAAACATTAACTCGCAAAATAAATTAAATAATAATGCCAAAAGGGTAGAGTAGTGGGACGATATAAGAATATAGAAAAAAATAATATGTAAACTAAAAAGTTGTATAATAAATAACACAAGTATTAATACTGTAATTAAAGTAATCCAAGTCAAGGCGAAAACAAAAATGTTACTGAATGTACTATAAGCTATACAAAGATATGGGCAATGAGTTCATTACTATAAATATAAGTGACACTATCAGCTGTAACACTTCATAATTTTGAGTATACGAACTGAAAGGCCCGGCATGGCCAGGTAGTTAAGGCGCTCGACTCGCAATCTGAAGGTCAAGGGTTCGAATCCCCGTCCCACCAAACATGCTCGCTCTTTCAGCCGTTGGGACGTTATAATGTGACGGTCAATCCCACTATTCGCTGGTAAAAGAGGAGCCCAAGAGTTGGCGGTGGGTCGTGATGACTAGTTGCTAAATTAGGGACGGCTAGAGCATATAGCCCTCGTGTAGCTTTGAGCGAAATAAAAAAACGAAATGAAAGTGTTGTTTTCAAAATTTAGATTATCTTCTTTTTTTTTCTCAAGAAGTCAAAATGAAAATTTATATAAAATGTTATTTATTGTTGACTATGGAGGAGCTCCAGTTAACTTACATCGTAATATACTTCTTTTATGAACCAAATTATAGAGCTAAAAATAAGTACCATAAAAATTAGACACTTTAACAACAACAATTGTTTTTATTTGTTATTTAAATAATAAGAAAATTAATAATTCAGAGATTTATCAAATAAAAACTTTGTTTAGCGTCTTTTGACTAAAAAAAATTGTAATCAGAAATGAAATAATGCTAGTAATTTTGATAAATAAGCCAATCATTACACAAAAATTTTGTTTTTGTATAATTGGGCATACCAACTATGACAGCGCCATCTGTTATAGAGTAAAATATTAATATAACAATTGTATCTAACCTTATAAACATAATCTACGCCCCTAATGTTTCAGCTTACAACGCTAAAAAATCGTGTTTCGATTCTCGTGGAGGGCAGAGTACAGATTGCCCATTGTGTAAATTTGCGCTTGACAACAACGAACCAACGACATATTCTACCAGGAAATAAATATGTTATTACGGGAACTTTATGTAAAGCCATCAGATGTAATTCGTCAACAATCACCTCGAATCTAGCTAGCTAATTTATTATTTATAATGACATGAAATAATATCCTTCTTGAAGTGAGATTCTTAATTATTTTGTATTTAGTGTTTTACAATATTCGGTAAACGAAACAATTTTCCGGAATTTGCAGTTGCAGTAATATTCTAATATTTGACTCAACTACTGATTTAATTATTTGTTTGTTAGTTCTTTTACTATTGAAGTCATGTTCAGTACTCTCTCAAAAACCAAAACAATTAGAATCTATTACATTTCAAAAGATGGCAGCATAAGCGCCATTCTATCAACTGTTTGCAAGTTTTTTTCCCCTTATGCTTTTTAAATGTTAACGTAGTTTATTCGTTATACAAGATCACAAATGTTTCATCTATAGCAATAGATGGCAGCACTTTAAAACCATCTGTGGCAATTCATACTGCCAGAAGCTTAAGGAATGCTGATTATTATCAGTTTTTATTCTAAATAACTGATCAAAACACCAATAAAGATATCACTAGACACATAAACATATTATACTTTATAAAAAATGTAATAGCCTAGGTTACTCAAATACTTTAGTGAAAGCAAACTTTTGTGTTATTTAACTTATTAAAAACAAAAGTTTATAATGAAGATATATAATAAAGAATGACTTCCACACTTAAAAAAACAAACAAAATCATCGTATTGCGACAAAATCTTCAACTTTCTGTAGGCTGTGAAAAGTGACAAGTATTATCACTGAATGTTGTAATAAAGCACAAATTTACAATCTACGCTTTTGAAAATTGCATGAACTACTCTCTGAAGACTTAAAATGGTGACAAAATGTCCTCGTACACTAAATACTTCCATTAAAATGTATTTTAGCAGTCTTTTCCTTTCTTTTATAATTTTTGCAAGTATTATGTTCCGACATTTCCGAAAAAATAACTTGATCGTAAGTTGGTAACGGATTTTATTGTTTATAGTCCTGATGGCCTTGGCAAAGTGGATAACAATGCCATATAAGGTTTAATAATAAAATAATCTTTATGACATCTACTACTTGTCATTAAAACTTCTTCATTTTATCATTTCCTTAGAGTTGTTTCAGTACAATAAAATAAAACCTATTGTTACGTCTCTGATCGTTTGTTAATTACTCGTAAAAATTCATTCCGAAGAACTTCAGCGATACAAGTCCTTTCTCAAATAAAACTAGTTTATTCTTTCTCAATTCAACTTTGCAATACACTTAATTTCCACAGTCACCTTAACTTAAACACACGCTATAATTTACAACGAACGATTCACGCACTTTACTTACTACCGCGCTTGACTCAATTGTCCGTCTATATCTTCAATCTCTCTGTCTGCTATACCATTCCGATTAATTGCCTGGCGCACTTATATACAAGAATAGAGGGCGCCTAGAACTCATTACGTGTTACCAACGTCACGTGACTTCCGCTGTCGTAACAATATATAAAGTTTTTACATGAAGAAAGGATTAAGGAAATTCATAGTCCTAACTAAATAGATTCAGATGATTTAATGTTAATATAACACGCATTTTTACATTATTTTTAAAGCTCCATGTTCAATGATTTTGCAAAATTCAAAATATGTTCGTTATCTTGAAACTAGAATTGAAACAAGTTCAAACATGTTTAGTTGAAGGTCGATTGGAATCATTCTCTGCTAAACTTGAAGTGGGTTTGATTTGAGGTCGAAGATAAACCTGTAACTCGAGTGACTTTGAACAATATTTATCGTCTTTGAAACAAATAACAGGATTTTGAAATCTATGACGAATATTATGTATTCTGTACTTGACACTGGCTTCGCTTGTAGTTTTATATATGAAAATAATGGACAGTTTAATACCCATGACTAGCTTGAGTTGCTAGTACCGTAGTTATGAAGTTTTCTTTTATCCAGACTCATTTTAAATACAGTTAACTCCCTAAGAAATAAAAACATAAGTTTACGTCGTTCTCTCGTACAAGGCCCGGCATGGCCAGATGGTTCGGCGCTCGACTCGTAATCTGAGAGTCACGAGTTCGAATCCCCCCCCCCCAAACATGATCACCATTTAAGCCGTGGAGGGGTTATAATGTGACGGTCAATCCCACTATTCGTTGGTTAAAAAGTAGCCCAAGAACTGGCGGTGGGTGGTGATGACTAGCTGCCTTCCTCCTAGTCTTTCCCTGCTAAATTAGGGACGGCTAGTGCAAATATCCCTTGTGTAGCTTTGCGCATAATTTAAACAAACCAAGCCCTTGTAACGGTGTAACACAGTTCGACGTGTAATGTGAAGCTGCAAATTTGTAAAAAAAAAAAAAAAGAGATCTAAACTAAAATTTCTAAACAAACGATTTTTCTTGCTAAAAGTAAACGTGAAGCTCAACCTATCATGGAATTCTTCCACTTGTTACTGAGTTATGCTGTTTTCAGGGAATTCTGCTCCTCATTAGGAACCCTGGGCAACGGCAAATGGAAAGAATAAGACAGGTTTTATATAGTGGTAGACGAAAACACCCCATATACACTCCGCCACTGTATGAAACCTGTTTTGATATTTCAGAACACCCCATACATATATAATATACACTCCGCCACTGTATGAAACCTATTTTGTTATTACAGAACAATCCATACATATAATATACACTCCGCCACTGTATGAAACCTGTTTTGTTATTTCAGAACACCCGATACATATAATATACACTCCACCACTGTATGAAACCTGTTTTGTTATTTCAGAACACCCGATACATATAATATACATTCCATCACTATATGAAGCCTGTCTCAGTCGTTCGATTTGCCCTGTCCAGAGTTACTGATGAGGGGCGGAATTCCCCAAAAGCGGTATAACTCGGTGACAAGTGGTAAATCAAATGATAGGTTAGGCTTCACATTTATTTTGAAGCATTTTAAACAGCTTGTCTGACTGATTAATTCACAATAATAAGTTAATGGAATCAATGCTGCATATTCTTGAAATTCCTTTATAAATATAGGATTACTAAGTGAACAAAAGAATACCCAAACAACACACGTATAAACCATTTTTCTGTTTTACAGACAGGTTTTCTTTGTTTTGAATTTCGCGCAAAGCTACACGAGGGCTATTTGCATTAGCCGCCCCTAATTTAGCAGTGAAAGACTAGAGGGAAGGCAGCTAGTCAACCGCCAACTCTTGGGCTACTTTTTTAACCAACGAATAGTGGGATTGACGGTAACATTATAAGCTCTCCACGGCTGAAAGGGCGAGCATGTTTGGTGGGACGGGGATTCGAACCCGCGACCCTCAGATTGCGTGTCAAGCGTCCTATCCACCTGGCCATGCCGGGCCTTTTACAGACAGGGTTGATCACGGTTCTCCACATGAATTATTTAGTGTAATGTAAAATTGGACGCTTTTTAACTATTGTATGTGTGAAATTTCAGAAATCTACGAAGACAGTGAAAAATAATTATATTTAATTTTTCTTTCAAAATTAATACTATATTTATTGTTTACTGTCCAGCTAAAACTAAAGTATTTTCGGAGGCCTTGACAGTTGCTTGCTTTGCACGTGAGAAACGCACGTGGCTTGTCGAGCGCTTCAATACTGGTGACTGAACTGAGCATGCGGTGTAGTAATATTTTCTTGATATTGTTGTTATACATTTTACTTTTTCTAAGGCGATAAACGTGTACTAAAAACTGTATTACCGAACATCTAAAAAACAATTTAACAGATGTGTATTTGTTATTTGTCCAAAAATGCTTTATGTGATTATTTCGAAGCTAAATTCATTGAAACTTAGTTTTATTGCGTAGAAATATACGCTTGTGCTGCCTATGTGCTCGTCTTTGATCTGCGCGATGTGCGCGAGATCTGACTCTGGTGCGTAAAGTAAGGTTGAATAACTAACTCCAGTACAAGTCTGTTTATGTTAGTATAGTAAGAGCATTAGTAGAGATCGGAAATGTTGTGACCGTTCGAATGGTGGCCAAAAGATAAGGGTGACAACAAGGAGCTTCGCTATCGAGCTCTCTCTGGCGTCGATATGGGAAAGCTTTACCGTCCATTTCGTGTTAACTTTCTGCAGGCACTGGGTGAGTAAACAATAATCTACTTGACATATTGTTGGACAATGGTACTAAGTAGCTATATGATCCATGTTCAAAGCAGTTGTCAAACCCGAGTTTAATGTGTATTGTATGCGATATTCTTCTTCTCGGCTTGTATTGAGATTGAACAACCGCGTTTGGTTTGTTGGTAACTAAATGTAGACTTTGAAGTTTTGTCAATCAATTTACATTTTCTTTCTCCCCCCCCCCCTAAAAAAAAACTTGTTTGTAGATGAAACTTTTGAAGATGATAAGATATTTACTTGAATTATTTTCACAAATGATTATTCAAAGTAATTATTTAAACTTTTTATCAAAGCCTAAGAATAAGATGTAAGATGAGATTTAAAAAAATTATAAGTGTTGTAGGGAATTATTGACTTGAATAATTTTTAATGCGTATTGTGTTCCAACCAATAAACCTATTAATACTCATACTCTTATAGGTATTCATAATTTAAGGTGATCTTCATTAAAGTCGATTGAAATAGATTTTAATGCTTATGATATCATAATTAACTACCGATAATGGTATCTCTGTTTTTTATTCGTCTCTTAATAGAACTCAAGTCTGAACATCAGTGTGACATTGATTCTTTATAAATATATATATCTGTGTGTATATATATATATATAACTTGAAAGTTGTAATAGCGCTTTAAAATGGGTTTTTATTATCGATAAAGAAAACTAGTTTGTTATCGTCTAATGTTAGTTTTTGCAAAGTTTAAGGTTAAAAAGATATTAAAATAACTGTAAGCAATATATATATATATATATGATTCTGAATAAAGACAGGATATTACTAATTACTATAAAAACAAAGTTTTATCATAAATTCAGTAAAAAACAATTAATATTATGAAAATATCTTTAATCCCCCTATCGGCCATTGATCACCAGGAGTCATTCCAGCGAAAGGTCCAAACTTAACGTCATCATCATTAATGACTTTGTCGCTTTATGTAGAATAACAAAACACTAAAGTAACTATACACACTTTCTTTAGTGAAGGAACTGATGTGGAAGTGTGCGTAGAAATATTCTGTGAATCAAAGTCATCATTAGGGATTATATAAAAATAATTCTGTAGGAAACATTCATGTACTAATGGGCCTAATTGTACTGATGTTTAACTGGGTACGTTTTTGTTTAGTTTGATGAAAGTGCTCTCATTCTCAGTTCAATAAACAATGTACTAAAACTATTTTGTAGTTATCCTGAAATAATTTCCCCAAGTTTATTATTACTTCGGTCTATTGAGCAAGAAGATGTATAAATGTTTAATGTTGTTCAGGTACTCAGTTTATTACTAAACTTAGGTCTACAGTGTTAAGAAGATAATTCTTCTATTAGTACTTTTTTACAGTTATAGCTTTTATATAGACCAGTGGTTCTTAACCTTTTTTGCTCCATGCCCCACCTCGACACCTCAAAAAATTCGATGCCCCTTAATATTAAAACAAATTTGGTGTTGAAAGGGTATAATAATATAATGTAGAATTTCTTATTGTAGCATTTTCAAATT
>NW_013666099.1:428339-429425 GCF_000517525.1 Limulus polyphemus | reverse complement strand
TACGGAAAATTAATTAACACACGGAGACGTAACAATACTTTGAAAGTTATTATTAATATTTTTTTGTTTTTGAGATTGTTGTTTACCAAACGAATTTCCACTTTAATAATTATGTGCTAGGTGTATTTGATTTTATAAAATACCTTGAACAAGGCCATAGTGAAGTGGGTGCTAAAGCACCCCCAAATATTAAGAGAAGTTTTCCAACATCGTGATTTTTTATCTGTACTTTACGTAGTAGAATTCCAGGGAATAAAGCACCCCAAAGTGAAACTTGTTTACGTTTAGGCTTAACTCGATAACGTTAAATAATTGTGACGTTGAGGAAACAGAGCATGCAGACTCAGACTCGACTCGTCCTCCTTTGAAACGAAGAAATAATTACAGTGGGGGTATGCAAATTAAGACTTAATTAAGATTGATTTGAAATGGTATCGTGAGGCGCCATGGTTGTGTTTTTCCCACCATTATAAGATATAGTTGGCATTATTTCTGCCTAGATGTGGTTAATCCAGGAAATTAGGGCAAAAACGTGACCTTACTGAGTTTGTAGTTTGAACAACTACTTGAGCCTATATTTGTGTCTGGAAAAAATTGCCACATTATTGATCCTGTTAATTGTCAAAGGAGCAACAATCAAATTTAAAAGAATTAACAAATTTGACACCTAGTTTAGGAAATTTCGTGTTTCAAGATAAATTTATATATGCCCTTGCTTGTAAATAACATGTTTTTGTATCAAATTATTATTATGTTGTTGTATGTCTTTTATGTACTGTGTGTAATTGGAAAATTTGGTATAAAGTCACAGCCACGAGTTGAAGAATACATAAACAGAAAAACGTCATTCGCCATTGTCTGTTGTACATGAATTAGCCTCTTCCTGATGAGGAGCCTGAAGGGGGCTAGATAAAAATATTGAGGGGTTACTATAGTATGTAGGAAGTGAACCACTTCAGCAGTAAACTCTTTTCGTTGGGTACGAGGGCTACAGGAGAAGTCTAAGGCACATTTTGGGGTAGCTTCACCCCACAAACCTCCTTACCGCTGCCCATGCCAGAGTATAAGAGCAAAAAAAAAAAAAAA
>NW_013666099.1:422753-427449 GCF_000517525.1 Limulus polyphemus | reverse complement strand
CATAAAGGATATTTGTATTGCCTTCCACCGCTCATATTGAATGGAAACGTTCGAGCATTGATCAGTCGGGCAAACCTCCTAGTAAACATAGTATACTACCCCCCCCCCCTCCCTCGCTCCCCAGTTTTCCCAAGAAGGAAAAAACAAAACAAAGTAACACGACGTTTTTATAATAAATTGCACGCTCTTACCGTGTAATTAAAGACCGGTTTTTCAGGGACAGTTAAAACAGTGTGTTTGTAGTTGCCGTTGTACTACTGAAGGCTTGTATGATCTATCTTAATAATATTTTCAACCAGTCTTATATATGGAGACCAGATGCGAGAGAATAGATGGGAACTGTGTTCTTTTGTTTCCTCTTAATATGAGATTTCACACAGCAAGACTGTTTCAGCGCTTCGGTGTCTATTTCAATCCAGTATTGTAGTGAAAGTTTTTATAGTGTCAGAGTAGGTTAGAGCATGAGTTGGATCGCAATTAGGCCTCAGATAAGTTATAGCTGTTTATTAAAAAAAGACTGGGAGAAAATATGGGTACGCGATAAAATTGATGTTATACCAACTGTAAGTGTACTGTTACTCCCCATTCCCTACCGCTATAATCTCACGATTATTATCTTGGTGCCGGAGGGTTTGGGAGGAGGTTTATTGTAGAATACCGCTTATCCATTAGCTATCCAAATCCTACATAATGTACCTCCCTGAAAAAAACACGTTAAAGAACATTTTGTATACCAATTACCTTGTGGCTAACATTATATGTTTGCGTCAACTGTGATCGAGTCCTGGGTTAATAACGTGTTAAACTATACACTAGCCACGAGACTCTACCATCTTAGCCCTGTATATATTGTACTTTTTAAATTTTGTTGCGGTTATTTTTTAGGGTTTTGGGCAAAGCTGCCAATCAGTGCCTTTCTCACCTTGAGTTAAGATTCAATCGTATTTATCAACCTTAATGAGCTTTTCATCTGATTGAAGAGGTTGACGTATTTTAAGTATTTACTACGCCTGTAATAAATATGCGAGGAGAAAATACTTTATACTCAAATTAACGAGGATGTATCAAAGTACCATTTCGTTTTTATACAATAACTTAGTGAAGATAGTTTGAACACGTATTGTAAAGAGTTGATCGTATAACATTTAATACAGTTCAGTTTACTGGTGTAAAATACTGCACATGACACACACTTCTCGGGTCCAGGATTATCGCATTTGCTGGTGGCATAATTTTAATTTCTTGTTCGAAACGTCACCGAGGATATGTAAAATATGGTAACTTAATAACTCCCCTTCAGTAACTTACAAGGTGATGACTGTTTTACACAGTTGCCTTTATATTGTTTCTGCCTAAGCTGCTGTAATTCACTAATTTCTTATTCGTAGGCTACATACATTTAAACAGTTATCAAGTACAAATACAATAATATTTTTTCTTTCAAAATGGAAACAAATAATGATTTCAATGTCACAATACAGTAGAAACTGTAGCCACGTCTTAAGTACTCATATATTGAATACATAGACGGTGGCGTAACTATCGTGCAGCAGAGACCGCAATGGAGGGGGTGGCAACGAAAGCTAGACAATATAGCCAATAATGATTTTATCTTCCTTATGCTTTTTTTGGGAGCCTTTATAACTTTTTGCAGGGGGAACCCAAAAATCGTAGTTACGCCACGGTACAGAGGGTTGATCGTAATCTGTAAAAACTGCTTGCATTACAGCCCTTTACAAAGAAAGATATTTATACAACGAAATAACGAAGAGATGCAAAGACCGGGACACACCAATTTCTAAAATGACTATAGTGAATAGTATCGTTTAGGGACGATTAGCGCCCCCATACGAGGATATAAAACCACCTAAATAGCTACCCACCACACGCAGAACCACCACTAACATTACTGAACTTTGCAGACTGCTCGCCCAGTTCTTTCTCCCCCTCACATCCAGAAAGTTATTGCTAATAAAATGCACATATCGCTATAGACAGTGCTTAAGATAATTCAGCAAACTCTTGCCTCTGTAGAGAAACGGAAACCACAAATGGGTAAACTGCTTCCCAGACACATTGGTGAAAGAAAAACAAACTACATAAAAAGTATACGAGAAATACCTTGCATTTAAGAAGTGGAACTATGTTGTAACATTGTACAAGGCGTGGGTGTATAAGAATAAGTACGGCAAGAAACGAACAATTTGATACCGACCACAAGGTAATAAGGGTTTTCCAACATGTTAGAGAGAAAGTAAAGAACATTTTTTATTGGTCATTATATGGTTCCCAATGGTTTCATATATATTATACAATTTAAACTTCACAAAATTCACAGTAAAGCAAACGTTAGTTATTATCACGATAATGTATTGAGGCTACATATGTAAGATGAAATTTCTGAACAGTATGGCCAAGTTGCCAAGAAGGTATGACTACATCGGGATAAGTCGTTTAGTCACACATCTTAATTCCACAGTAGTGTTTGTTCAAACTCTGGAAAATGAAACCAGTGTTTATGCTATCCCCTTTTCCGTTATACCCGTGAAGTCACCTGGTTGACATCTGTAGATTTCTCTGCTTTTGGTCGTGGAAGCCATCGTGCACGTATAGTGAAGGGTTTCTGGAAGTCTAAAATCGACCTTGTCATCCTTCACAGAAGTTTGTGGCAATGAAAATTGAGGTGTTGGCCAATATATAGTACATAGTCGTGGCCACCAGATGGGACACGTTCGACGATAGAGAGAATAGTTTCATGGGCAGCAAGAAACCTAGGAAAGAGTACCACTTTTTTAAACTTTGTAAAACTGACTGGATGATTGAAACTATATTTACAAAAAACACACGCATACAAACACAACTAATCACACTCCAGAAAAAACAAACACAAAAAAAAAATCAATTCAAACCCGAGGTTTCTTATAAAGTGCGACTAACCTTATTGTTGTTAGAATTCTTTATACATCAGAAACAATTAATAATAAAGTGATACAAGATCATGCGTACTTTTACATAAGCAAACTGTTTTTATTTGGCAAACGTATTAAAAGTACAATAACGTGTAGAAGGCTGTTAGTACTTATTATGAATATTTTGTTATAAAGTAAGAAATAGTCTTAAAATAATTTATCTATAATAATAAAATGGCGTGTGTGTGTGTGTTTGTGTGTCCGCCATAACTCCAAGAGGAAAGAACATAGAAACCTGAAATTTTGCACACATACTAAGTGGACCCTGAGGGTGTGCACTTGATTATTATTACTTATCCACGTGCGCGTGCGCATATTTTTATGAGGCAAGGTAGAGAAAAACAACATAGAAAAGAAGTGTGACTGTCAGATCTCCATAAGGAAAGAGCCTAGAAACCTGAAATTTTGCACTCATAGTAAGTGGACCCTGAGAGTGTGCACCTGGGTATTATTAGTATTTATCTTATCCATATGCGTTTGCGCATGCTCATCTTTTTAGTGAGGCAAACTAGCAAAAAAGACATAGAAAAGAAGTGGTTCCTTATATTGCAAATAGAAATCACATAGAGACAGATAGACACGTGTGTGCATGTCTGTATATGTGTGATTGCTATAGCCCTAAGAGGAAAGGACCTGGAAACGTAAAATTTTGAACACATGCTAAGTGGACCCTGTTTGCACATGGGTATTATTATTTATCTACGTGCATGCGCGTGCGCATCTTTTTATGCGAAAACCACATAAAAGAAAAAAGAACCTAGAAACTTGAAGTTTTGCACCCATACTAAGTGGACCCTGAGGGTGTTCACTCCTGGATATTATTATTCATCTTATCCTCGTGTGAGCGCGCGTGCGCATTTATTTAATGAGATGGCAAGATGGTAAAAACCACATAGAAAATAAATGGTTCCATATATTACAAATAGAAGTCACAGACAGATAGACATGCATGTGTGTGTGTGTGCCCTGGACCCTGAGGGTGTGCACCTGGGTATTATTACTTATCTTATCCACATGCGTGCGCGCATGCACATACGCCTCTTTTTAATGAGGCAAGCTAGCGAAAAACCACATAGAAAATAATTGGTTCCTTATCTTACAAATTATACATATAAATCGTAGACAGACAGAAAACAAATATTTTTTTCAATTTTGTAGTTTGTACATTTCATTTTATACTTTCAGCACATAGAATATTAACAACAACATTAGATTATATTTTTATTGCTAAGCAACATGATATATAAGCCATTGTTGGAACCCATTGCTACCAACACGCACTGGCTTTTAAGTATATTAGAAGTTGTGATATAAGGAACCACTTCTTTTCTATGTGGTATTTCGCTGATTGCCTCTTTAAAAAGATGCGCACGGACGCGCGCACATGTCTGTCTGTCTGTTTGTTATTTATATATATAATTTATAATATAAGGAACTACTTCTTTAACCATAATATTATAATAATTATAATATTATTATTATAGAGTGTGTCTATATGTCTATTTGTGATTTATTTGGGAAAACAACCAGTATTATATAACCTGAAGCACAGCAACGGTAAAAAATTGTAATAGATTCTGATAAAATGTGATAGAAATTTGTGATATCAAATACAAATGTGAAATATTTAATGCAATGATGAAGTTATTTGATAATAAATAATTCTTAATTTGTTGTACTTTCTTTACGGCTTTTTTGTGTTTCTGGAAAATAAAAATATATAAAAT
>NW_013666099.1:401070-422456 GCF_000517525.1 Limulus polyphemus | reverse complement strand
AAATTAGGGACGGCTAGCGCAGATAGCCCTCGTGTAACTTTGCGCGAAATTCATAACAAACAAACAATCTTCTATGCTACAATAGATTAAGAATACACACACACTGACATAGTCATCTAGAATGTATCAACTTACTATCATGAGTGAAGCCAGGTACTTTCACCGGTGTATATATATATGTCGGTACAGTCAGTTGAATATTAATAAATAAATAAAAAAGAGGAAGAAAACCCTAGTGAGCAATCTTACTTGATAATCACCTCTTTAGTGAATAAATGACCTGTCCTCCAGTGGGCCAGCGGTAAGTTAATGGACTTGTAACGATAAATCTGTTTCTGTTTCCCGCTTTGCGCATAAAAAAATGTGACGGATTTATTATTATATGTTTATTTTGATATCGATGTTTATTTAAATTAATTTATATTTAGAAATGTATATAACTGATACTGATAAATATGTATTACAAAACTCCCGCCTATTCTCTAAAGTTGTAGAAGATTCTCGAGTGGAAGAATCAACAATATATGTATGTACGTAAACGCTTAATGTAGCTTTGTATTGTTACATAATCTGAATTTTCTAGAAACGTTCCACACGCCCATAAGTATCACCAACGCACCACGCCAAAAGAGAGTATCTATTATAAGTTTGCTATAGTCAGTGTGCTATAAACTTCGGAAACTATAACTGTGATTGTTATAACGCGTACCAATCCGAAAACTTCAGATATTTGACCAAGAGCATTTACAAAGTTCGAACATTACAAATCATTTAACTTCAGTGGATTCTTATCGGACATTAGTATTTTTACGAAAACAATATATATCGTATTTTTCGGAATATAAGACGCACCCTTATTTTGAAGACAAATTTTTTGGGAAAAAAAAGCTACAGTCGCATTTGAAAGATTTTTATTGAATTTGATACTTTAAAAATTAGTATATATTGTTCTAAACACAAAAGAGCTCAAAACATCAAAATAAGAAAATATCGTAAATAAAAAAAAAGGTTTACTGTTATTTAGTTTGGTTCAAAATTTTCATTGCTTTCACTGTAATTTATTTTTTTTATTATTTAGGGAGTATTATAAATAGTTATCTTTTTAAAAGAAAAAAAAACTACTATTGTTATAAATAACACGTTCAATTGAACTAAACTATGCATGCCTATTTAACTATATTTACACATGGCTTGTGTATATCGTATATATACATATATATTATTCATACCTTTGGTGTATAGGACGCAAGCAGATTTTGACATCAAATTTTGGGGTAAAAAGGTGTGTCTTATACACCGAAAAATACGGTAACTTCACTGTGGAAAACTCGGTGTGTGTGGCTGGTGAATAATGAAGGACAAAGCTAGCTAGCTCCCCGTTAAGCGAATCGTACCTACATCAACTCGTAATTAACTCGCTCATCGTGAACCCTTGATAAGATATCAAAGAAGTTCCAGACTAGAAAGAAGACTTTATATTACTTTTAAGTTTGTAAAATTTTTGTTTATAAATCATTGTGTGTAATAACTATTTGTAATAACTGTTATTGTAAATTGCATTGTTGTTTGTATATTAAAACATATTTTAAAAAAGAAATCTGTGTGTATCAATCTTTTTGGCAAATATCATAAACTGGAGATATATCAGCATATATTTAACTACTCAGTTTCAGATCTTTCGAAATTGTAATATATAACAACAACAACAAACAAAAACATTAATAACAACTAGAACCAGTCTTGAATAAGAATGGATTCGAACCAGTTTTGGAACTTGTGTCCTCTGTCACTATTCTCTGAGAACTTGTTTTTTTTAATTCATGCATTCCTATTAGTGCAACGATTTAACGAGATATTTTTATTTTGTATCTGATAACACGTATCCTGTTTTGTGTGATGTGGTTGTAATGATATTCTGATTTGTAAACGGGTGTGCTGTTCATTAATTTCAGAAATATTTAATTAATTAAAGCTACAATGCTGCAATTCTGGTGTTAAGAAAGGGTCAGCGCCCGAGATAGCTTGTGGTTTGATGCATATTGTGTTTCAGACGTGATACCGTAAGCCCATTTATATATATATATATATATATATATATAAATTTGCATCGTAGGATAAATTCAACATTTAGAATTTCATTCACCTTTATGGAGTGTTGTAGGGACGTGCAATATACTGGTTCGATGTTATGTAAGATTTTTCCTAAGCCTTAACAGTTCCCTAAAGCCCTGATCATTTTTTCTTCTTAACTATTTGATGATCAGAGTTCAATCTCACATATTTTTTTTTACAAAGTTTGTAGTCCATTCTTTAATGTAGATTGATAACTTTATTGCCCGAAGTTACTAAGGTCTTATTAAATACGATCTACGACTGTACATTTAGTGGATTATTGTTATATTTATACTGTATCAAAGTTCAGATAGAAATCAGCTTACCATTATTTTAGCTTTAACGTAAAGTGATTTTAAATGCGAATTTTAGTGAGATATTATACCACTTCTAAAAAGTGGGCACAAATTTATATATTATCCATAAATTCTATTGTATCTATTGAACGTTTTTTTTTTTCAGTGATATTAGAAAATTAATAATAATAAAATACTTTGGTCTGTACAAATATGATTTTACATCAAAGAATTTGTAATAAGGACGTCTATAAACATATTGGATTTATATGTGAAAGTACATCATTAATGTGTGATAATACATAAAAATTGGACTGGCATGGCACTCGAGTAGCAATCTGCGGGTTTGGATCCCCGTCCCACCAAACATGCTCGCCCTTTCAGCCGTGGGGCGTTATTATGTGACTGTCAATCTCACTATTCATTGGTAACAGAGTAGCTCAAGAGTTGGCGGTGAGTGGTGATGACTAGCTGCCTTCCCCCTAGTCTTTCACTGCTAAAGCGCAGATAGCCCTTATGTAGCTTTGCGTGAAATTCCAAACATAAAAACTTAAAGTTGCCTGAAGGCCCTTTCAATATATCGTTGTTTTTTCTATTAATAATTTTGAACTTGTTACGTTGTTACTCTATCTAGGTCTCTAGCATTGTTTTGTAAAGTATTTTCAATCCATAAACTTTGTATTTATATGAACACGAGCCCACTAGTATAAATCAGCGTGTTCATTGATCCCACACAGTTTTATATCAACAAAATTAATGAAATAAGAAATGCATCTTGATCTCTTGTTTTTAACCAATCTTTGTTCAAATTGATAAAACATGATCTTAATTTATTTTGTAAGACGTAATGGCCTTTTACATGTTTTTTCGAATAATTCTTTTTTGATTAAAAGGGGAGTGCCCTGTACAACCCATAAGCATACTTAACACCAACATAGGTTTTACGAGATTTGTTAGCTTTATTTGAAAAGAAAAACGTTGAACTGAAAACTTTAGGTTAGTGTGAATCCCACTTCTCTATCATGATGGTCACGATCACAGCTATTCCATATAAAATCGACGTTTCTCCATTTCCATTGAATTTTCGAATTCAATCAAACAATTTGTACCATCGAATCACGTGCAGCGCTTCAGTCAAATGAAAATTAAACGTACAGATGATATATAATTAAAATTAACAGTACGTGGATAAAATATTGAACGTATTTCAGATATTCTTTTTGGGGGGTGGCCACAAGTATACTCGTACAAAATATTTCAGATTTTTTTTGGGGGGAGGTGGCCACAAGTATCCTCGTACAACGTATTTCAGATTTTTTTTGGGGGGGAGGTGGCCACAAGTATCCTCGTACAACGTATTTCAGATTTTTGGGGTGGAGGTGGCCACAAGTATCCTCGTACAGCGTATTTCAGATTTTTTTGAGGGGAGAGGTGGCCACAAGTATCCTCGTACAACGTATTTCAGATTTTTTTTGAGGGGGGAGGTGGCCACAAGTATCCTCGTACAACGTATTTCAGATTTTTTTGAGGGGGGAGGTGGCCACAAGTATCCTCGTACAACTATTTTTCATCTTTCCTATAATTTATTGAAAAATTGTACATTCAAACGGATGGGGTCGTATGTGAACAGAAAAATTAATGTAATAAGGCTGTTTAAAATATTTCCCACCAAAGGGGCCTCATGTCGATTAGCGTCAAATTCACCGACTTACAGTGCTAAAATCTGGAGTTCGATTCTCCGCAGTGGACAGAGCGCATATAGGCCATTGTGTAGCTTTGCGCTGAAACAAACAACTCACGAAAAGTTATATATATTACATACATGTCTTTCGATTTTTATATTTCTCGCCCTCTGAAATACTCGTACTAGTTGACAAGGCTCATAAACAAAAGAGAAAACAAGATAGATCCTCTATACAAGTGCTTAATATGTGAATTTTATCGTGTTTCATTTACATTCAAATTAATTGATTACACAAGCGTGAAGAATGTGTAATCCAGCGTATAGCAACAACGTGGAGCAAGGGATTAGAAAATTGGTAAAAAGACTGAACGTTAACGGTGAACAAATATGATGTTATAGACTGTCAGGCAGTAACAGAGATAAATTACTGTCGTTTTTCTTCTTTCCTTTCGTGGCCTACCTTAAGTTTCAAATAAGAAATTATGGTATTGTCACGCTAGACTGCGTTTCATGAATATAGATTGCGATGTTTTTTGGAACTATATAACCAAAAAGTTAAACTAAAAGAACAACATCAAATATTTTCAAGCCACGGAGTCGAAATTTTATAGTTAAAATGTAAAGAACAAATCATTGAAAGTTATGCAGACAGAAAGTTTTCATCAGGCGAACAAAGTAAATAACTCTTGTACTTGATGATTTTGTTTTAAATCACAAACACCCAGATCACGTAATAGAAATTAATGTAGCTTTTTGTTGTTGTTGTTGTTGTTTCATGAGAGACATGCAATTTGAGTCATTTCACGTGTGTGTTGCCTTGGGTTAGACTCAACAAGCGTATTCAGAGCATCAGTATCAATTCCAACATGTCGGCCCCTGCCAGAACAATTTTTGAGGCTAAAGTCACCTTAACGAAATTTGCTGAACCATCGTTGATACTTACAAACGTTCAAAACATTCCCATAAACTTTTATATTCTTTGTGGCTACAGAGGAGTTGTTTCCCTTCTTGTATTCAAAAAGCATTAGATGCGTAATGTGTGTCTCGTCGTGTGCCATCACTATAAGAAATTAGAGTATACTAAACTTTACACATTATATAGGCTACACTAACGTGACGTTTAGGTGGTTCGTTTAACTATTATACGTGATGTATGTTTTTTGGGGGTGGTTAATTAAAGTGTTCTAAAACGCGACATTAGTTTCTTGACGACCTAATATAATTCTAATTTGATTTTATTGGATGAATAATAGTTCCTTGCCTTTATTTTATTGAGAGCAGAATTTTCGAAATATGTTCAACTAAACATCATTAATATTTTGTTATTGTTAATATGAAAATTGAGGTAAATTGAAATATGATGATATAATATTATGGACTGTGCTTACTCGTTACTTTTATTATACGTTAATTATGCTAGAGCGTGGTTGCCAAATCCAGTGGCCATTTTGCTCTTCAAATGTGGTCTCTGGTTGGACTGGACTATACCAGTAGAGATTCCAAAAGTGGTAAAAAAGATTGGTCGTTAACGGTGAATAAATATAATGTTATTGGCTGTTAGACAGTAGTCCCCTGGTGGAGAATATTTCTTTATATTTCGCTGATGACTTACTTTTTTGTACAGCTGTAACTCTAACCGGAATTTGGGATAAAGTACAGAAGTGGGCAGTAATTATGACGTACTTTGTTGGTACTTTACACCTTAAAAATAAAGAAAGAAAAAACAGTTTCATACAATACTCGATACTTTTTTATTTAGTTATTCAATATTGCCGAAAATGTGCATAAATTTAATCTGTGATCTGTACTTTTTTTATATGGTTGCATGTTATCAAGATTTGTAGCGGTAAAGAAGTCCACTCATTATGTATCCCTCTGGTGTAGGATATTTCTGTGTATTTTGCTGATGGCATAGTTTTTTTACAGCTCTTACTATCACCCGTCTCTGATTAGAAATACAGTCCAGAAATGGGTCGTTGTAATTATATGATAGCAATTATTAGTGTTGTAATATTTCGATATTTACACCTTATATTAATATATATATATTATGATTTCAGTGGCAGTGTGGCTGGCCGGTAAGACATTGGGTCAAGATAGTTTCTACTTTAACCCTCACCCAAAAAGCCGAACTGTCTTCAGTGGTCAGTCTGTAACTCTACACTGTAACGTCTCCAACACTCAACACATCGTGTTTTACTGGACCCTCGACAATAACCCCGTGGCCAACGGAACTAGAAGATTTCAAAAGGGATCAAACTTGCATATCACCCGTGTTGACCGCCACAAAGACACCGGCGAGTTTAAATGTATTGCTACCAACGTAACAACAGGGATCTCATTGGCCAGTCAAGGTGCACAGCTGGATATTGAATGTATGTTTTGTTTTATTTACCTGTATAATTTATACAAACTATCACCTATAATTTATAGCGAGCATTGAACATAAACTGAAAATTAGAACATTTTAAAGATACTATAATGTTACACATTTTATCGAACTATTAATACTGATAAAAAATAGTTTTATTCTTCTTAAAGTTTAAACTGGAAAGAATTGGAGTTTTCATTATAAATTATTTGTAAGTTTATGCAGCCAAGTAAAATTGGTAAATCAAAGGGGGTAAATTTGATGTTACTGAAAGACAATTATTCCTATAAATCTACCACTTGATGGGAAAATATCTTTGAAGGAAGGAAATAAAGAAATTATTCATGCAAAAATAATTATGTTTGGGATGTTTGTTTTCAGAATAAACTGGCATTTCTTTATAGTTCTGAGAACACATATCCATGGTGATTAAAAAAAACTTAAAACAAAACTAACTCAGAACTGCGTTTTTGCTTTTGTAGTTTCTTTGTTGAATTTCGAGCAAATCTACTGGAGAACTATTTGTGCTAATCTTCCTTAATTTAGAAGTGGTAGAGTGGAGAGAATGCAGCTAGTCAACATCACCCATCGCCAACTCTTGGGCTACTCTCTAACTAACGAAAAGTGGGAAAATGTTTTCATCGTGACATTATGGAATTTGTAGAACTTAATGTTATTAATGTTATAAAAGCCCTTCAAGTTTAGTGGTACTCTTATCAGAGTTCAAGAGTTTGGGGTTTCACTAAACCGCTCCTCTATGACAAGCGGCAGAAATACTTAATAATTTGATTATGTTCATATGACGTCATATCAGTTCGCAGAAATTTTAACGGTCTACGTCAGAATTGTACTTTTATCTCGCATGATGTAGAACACGACCACACACGGAGAAAAGTTAAAATCGGACATATGCTTGATTAGAAGAAAAAATATATATATCCGCGTCCAATTTGTGCTCGCATTAAACACCTTACTTTGGTCATCTAAACAGATGTAATAACTAGTGAACTATAATAGAGATATCTTTTACATTGGAGATAGTCTAAGTATTTCCATTTTATTACTGATCTCTAAATGTGTTACCATATTCTCACACGGTCTTGTGGGCCAGAAGCAGTAATGCCTCACCAACGCCATGTTACCACCCATTCAATCTAGATTAGGTGTAATAATGCCTCTCCAAACGCTATGTCACCACCCATTCAATGTAGAATAGTTGTAGTAATGCCTCCCCAAACCCTATATCACCACCCATTCAATGTAGAATAGTTGTAGTAATGCCTCTCCAAACCCTATATCACCACCCATTCAATGTAGACTGGGTGAAGTAATGCCTTTTCAACGCTATATTACCACCCATTCAACGTAGACTATGTGCAATAATGCCTCTCCAAACGCTATATCACTATCCACTAAATGTAGACTAGGTGCAGCAATGCTTCTCCAACGCTATATCACCACCTATTCAATGTAGACTAGGTGCAATAATGTCTTTCTAATGCTATATCACTATCCATTAAATGTAGACTAGGTGCAACAATGCTTCTCCAATGTCATATCACCATCCTTTCAATGTAGAATAGGCGCAGTAATGCCTATTCAAACGCTACAACACTATTCACTGAATGTAGAATAGGTGCAGTAATGCCTCTCCAACGCTATATCACCACCCATTCAATGTAAACTAGGTGCAGTAATGCTTCTCCAACGCTATGCTACCATTCATTCAATGTAGACTAGGTGCGGTAATGCCTCTCCAATGCTATATCACTACCCATTCAATGCAGAATAGGCGCAGCAATGCTTCTCCAACGCTATATCACTACCCATTCAATGTAGACTAGGTGCAATAATGCCTCTCCAAACACTATATCAATGTCCACTAAATGTAGACTAGGTGCAGTAATGCCTTTCTAAACGCTATATCACCATCCACTAAATGTAGAATAGGTGCAGCAATACCTCTACAACGCTATATCTTGGCCCAGCACGGCCAGGTGGTTAGAGCGATGGCCTCGCAATCGGCGGGTCGCGGGTTCGAATCCCCGTCCCACCAAACATGCTCGCCCTTCCAGCCGTGGGGGCGTTATAATGTGACGGTCAATCCCACTATTTGTTGGTAAAAGAGTAGCCCAAGAGTTGGCGGTGGGTGATAATGACTAGCTGCCTTCCTTCTATTCTTACACTGCTAAATAAGGGACGGCTAGCGCAGATAACCCTCGTTTAGCTTTACGCGAAATTCAAAACAAACAAACAAACAAACACTATATCACCACCCATTCAATGGAGACAAGGTACAGTAATGCCTTTCCAACGCTATATCACCACCCATTCAATGTAGACTAGGTGCAGTAGTGCCTCTCCAAGGAAAAGGGGAAGGGTACTCCAGCTAGTAATAGTAATAACGTTATTCACTGAAGTGTGTGCCTTTCCGATGTTATGGTAACAGCATCTATATAAATATAATAGTACTGTCTGTTGTCTGTCCATATAACTACTTCGTACGGTGTAGATGGATCTTCACCAAAATTTGTATGGAGATTCATTAGGTTCATGCGGGGGTACATGCAAATTTTCAGTTTTGCATTTTGCGTTTTGCGGTTTTTATGGGCGTTTTTTACAGTTATATATAAGGGATGCAACTTTTAATGTCCTAAGATAACCTTTCATTAATCATGAATTTACATAACTTCCCTCCAGGGGACGGGTACTTCAGGTAGTTGAAGGATATCTTAAATCTCACTGTTTACTGGTCATACTGTTTTCATTCGTAATTGTGTCCTATAAACGGCTAATTCAATTGGTTTTTTCTCTCCCCTTCTTGATCCGGCGATAAGCTTGAGGGATTATAACGCTAAAATACAGGTTTCGATCACTACGGTGGATACAGCATAAATAACACATTCTGCAGCTTTGCGCTTTGCAACAAATACGGTTTTTTATTATAGCAGGATAAAAAAATCACAGCTCCGCTACAACTACTATTCTTTAGCAAGATGGACTGGGCGTAAAAAAAGGTTGCCACCGTATAACCAAAGTAGAGTTATCAACACTGTGTGATTATTCCTTATCATAATCTATTGAAATTGAACCGATCAATCAAGACTGTTGTTCATTCAAGTTTCTGTGTTTGTACTCATGCTCAGTTTCTACTCTAGGTTGAAGCTAAAAAGTTTCTTTCAGTTTTTTTCTCCTCTTCTGTCAAATCTTCACCTGTAAAGAAGAAGGGGGCTCCCTTTGGGCGCGTAAAATCACTTCCCATCTAGCAAATAAAATCTGCTAATGGCCTAACCGGTTTGCAAGAGGCTTAAGTAACATTTTTAGATAGCATCAACAACGTAAACACTAAACACATATTTTTATTATAGGGATATGTATAGTATGTTTGAATGGATAAGATTTGAAGTAAGTTATAACTGATGCTGACCGATATTAGACTTTGTTGCGTTATTTCATTTATGTAATATAGTGTAGAGTAGTGGTAAGACTAAAGATAAACACTCCATTGGTAGTGTTTGGTTAGGGTTCGACCATACTTGGCTTTTCTCACATAATGCACGTTGTTACAAATCTTTATACGGGAAGCATGATTCACAAAGTGGATATGAAACACTTCGGCTCTACCTTATCTGATACAAAAGTATCTGGGCATTTAGTCATACGAGTCATAGTGATCTCTGCCCTTGTATAATGCAAAACTGCCCATGGCCTGATCTACTACTGATGATCTAGAACAGTGGTTCCCAAGCTCTTTTAGCCTGGCTCTCTTGATGTGAATAAAAAAAGTTTGAGGCCCCACAACCTATAAAAATGCATTAAAATGTGATTTTATAATGTTCCCCCACTACTTTAGTTAGCATGGTGATTGAAAAATAGTGCCGTAGCAAAAACAATAACATTTCCTTTCGAGATACCGTATCATTTAATTAATTGAACATAATTTTTATCGGCTTATTGTTTATTTAGAATTAAAATTAATTCGCATCTTTGTTTTCAGCCCATTTTTATGGCGGCCCTCCAGAAAAATCTTCACGGTCCCCAGGGGGCCGCGGCTCCAAGTTTGGGAAACACTGCTTTAGGAGACTTGCTCTCAATTAAATGATTAATGCAATTTGTTTTCACTGTTTTGATGATTATGATCTAACATTTCGATTTAACCCTCTGCAGGTAATCAAAAGAGCTTGTGTAACGTTAAGATTTGGTTCTTAATGGAAGCATTCCAAGATTGATATTTCTGCTTAGAAACCGGGCATGGATCTTACTTCATCTTTAGCATACAGGATCTTGCTAGAATAACAGATTGGGCTGATTGCCAAACAAACTCCGATAAGGCATCTGGTCACTGTTCATTTAGGTGTGCAGATATTTCACAAACACGTTTAAGGCACAAAATTCATCCTCACCACAGTTGACCACTCATTATCATATTTGATTTATCTCCAGATCCACAAGCAGCCATAATTTTAAAACTGGATGAAGCAGTTCTCACCAATCTTAAAAATTCACTTTTGACGAGCGTTTTACAAACAAAAAAAAGAATAAAAACAAAAAACAAAATGGAGCCGAGTATTCTTGACAGTGATGTACTGTCTGTATAATCCCACTCCCCTTGAAGTATCCTTATTAATGGAAGTCACGCTATACCCAAACATCATATACGGAAATAATAAAGTTACTGTAAATTTGATGAAAAGATGATTTTTGGTGCTTACACATAACCCTAAAAGTGGGCATTTTGCCACGCCTGGCAGCATTTTGGGAAATTTGAACATTCTTTAAACATTGTATCAAGTTCTTTATGTAGTTTATAATAGTTTTATTCACAGTAGACTATGTGCGATTAAGCATTTCACGTATTGATTTTCCACGTTTCCAAAAGCCTATAATTTCCATCACTAATTTCCCTTTGAAGTCATATAGATCTATATATGTATAATATTTGTATAGAATGATATGCAGATATTTTTGGAATCACTTTAAAACTTTAGAGAATACGTAAAATACTAGGAAGATTACATGAGCAAAATTCAAGTGAAATAAAAATTCCTATTACCCATGATTATCACATCAGATCCTTTTTCATTTTTGACACATGCGGTATTGAAATCGTTATGGAAGCAGTGAGGATATGAAAGTTAAATACTATGGGAATACAACCCCTTTATTGTGGGAAAATGAACTGCATCAGAGTTCGGTCATTGGTTGATATTTTGTCATCCGACCAATCAGAAAAGTGTCACATTATTATAAACCCTATAAAAGTATAAGCAGTCATATTATGCACAGTAGTAGCAGTAATGCAATCCAGCCATAGATCTCAGGATTGAAATACTGCATGACTAGCATGTGGAATCAAAGTTTTAATTGGTCAAAGATACTTATCCAAAACGCCACCAAAGTGACATTTAAAAAATCCCATTGTATGTTATTTACGATATAGATGACACTCGAGTACAGATCTTGCCAATAACCTTGCTGTAAATATGGATATGAATGATACTTGAAATTAGAAAGATACATTTCAGCACGAGGTGTTCTCAATGGACGTATAGCCGATCGAAAATCGCTGCTAAGAAAAGGTAAACAAACCAAAAGGTTGAAGTGGATTCAAAAGGATTCAGCATAGCTGGAGATGTTTGCTCTGTATGGATGAATCAAATTCGAATTGCTGAGCAACAGTCAAGAAAAATTTGCTAAACGGTGGAGCGAACTGTATCATCATAGTCATTGTACTAGTCTACAGGAAAGCATGTGGGGCTACACTTCAGCCAACGGTGTCGGTTATCTACAAAAATTGATGGCACCCCAACAGCAAGTACAGCAGATTCTGATCCATCATGCCACTACCTTAAAATATGATTAAACAACGTCTTGTAGGTAAAGCGGTTGATAGACCTGTACACCATTGCACAAAGTCCCGACATGAGCATACTTGAAGATGTATAGGCTCATGTAGAAAATGAGAAGGTTAAAAAGTAACCAAACAGCTTGGCTGAACTGTGTGGAGGTCATACAGGTCATATGGTTTGAATTTCGCTCAAAGTTACTCGAGGTCTGTCTGCGCTAGCCGTCCCTAATTTAGCAGTGAAGGCAGCTAGTCAACACCTCTCACCGCCAACTATTGGGTTATTTTATTACCAACGAATAGTGAGATTGAGTGTCACATTATAACGCCTCACCAGCTGAAAGGGGGAGCATGTTCGGCGACGGAAATTCGAACCTGCGACCCGCAGATTGCAACTCGAGCGCCCTAACCACCAAGCTACAGGACATATGGAATAATACTTCGCAACCATACATTGATAGACTGTATGGCGCCATGGAAACAAGATGTGATGATATGCAAGGCAAAGAAACTCAAATAAAAAAATAGATTTGTGCATCATACATCTGACTCTTTTATTTTATATTATTATAATAATGTTTTGTATCGTTATTGTTTGTTTGTAATTAAGCACAAAGCTACACAATGGGCCGTCTGTGCTCTGCCCACCAAGGGCATCGAAACCCGGATTCTAGCGTTGTAAATCCGTAAACATACCGCTGTGCCACTGGGGGGGGGGCGTATCGTTATTAACTCCACCGTCTAGTTACCTATGCTTGTTTGTATCGCTTGTGAGTTTCTGTAGTTACTGCTATTACTGTATATTCTTGTATACATCAGGTGATGTTAAATATGAATAACACAAGTGTTCTAGATAATTCCTACAAAATTATCAGTATGCCTTACAAAATTATTTAGTACCAGAGGGCGGAAATATCAGAAAATTTGAATATATTCTAAGTTTATCTATACTAGATCATTGGAACTCAAATTTTGCATGTGTAACACATGAAAATAACATATAAACAAGATATTAAAATGCTATAGACAACTGAACCATAATCTTTCGTTTTTTGTTATTGTTGGAAGGGAAGATTTTATCATGGTAAGATAATTTGTCGCTAGGGGGCTATTGTACTTCATCAAAATGTTCCATATGAAAGTAACACCAGAAGACATCATAAAACTTACTATTATTTTTTTCAACCCATCATTAGTGGTGCAAGAAACCGGAATGTAATAAGTTAATGAACTAAATATTCTTATTTTGGGTCATTAAGAAAATTTCAAATGTTTAAACATAAGAAACGAAATAAGATATATGAACGACAGAATATATTTATTTGAGTTTCTCTTACACTGGAATTAAAAAGTGAAAGAGAGAAAGAGACTTTGGTGGCATTGCCTCTTGGACTTAAGTTAGTCGCCGTTTATGACCTTGTATATCTGTCTACACGTGCACGTCGTTGCTAATGAGAAAGGTAATCTGGGGTACCTTGTGTTGACATGCCGGCTGGTCGTAAAGAAAGGCTTAAGCAGAGGTTTTATATGCTACCTCCGGCATGGACTGAGCTAAATCACCTCTTGTTAGGCCTCTCTTACCGGCTGTCAACCAAAGAATTTTGTTAAGATAGGTTTACGACTTTCAGTGCTCTTGTGAAACTTTTTCAGTGATAAGCTAGAGCTATATATAATATATGAATATATAATGTAGGTTGGTTGTGGATAATGCTTGGGAAATATATTAAAGCTTGCGTAGGGTAAATGAAGATTAAAAAATAAATTAGCACGTCATTTCAAATATATTTATATATCGTGAGATTATTCGTTCCGAAAGAAGACTAAAACCATCGTCAGGTTTGAGGGGTTAGGTGACTTATTGACCTCTTGAATTAAACATTTTACTCTTATTACGCGCTAGTGCATGATTTAAAACGTAGTTATGGTGATTGCGGGCAAAAATTTATGCTTATGGGCTTACCTTAAAAAAATTATAGCAAATATTTAAAACTCTTACATAAAAACTAGTAGTTGTATAGACAACATGTTCAGTGTGATTGGGCCTAAGCGAATAATATCAACCATCTCGACAAAAGCTTATAGTATATATTTCTGTCGTTGTTATATTGCCACTACCATATGGCGCCAGAAGAAACTGAATAATCAGATAAAAGTGTATAAAACTCGATATTTAAAATACGAATATCGAGAGCGAAAAAAAAACAAAATGTCGTTCAGAACGTAGTAATGCCTGTTAAATTCCCGACAAGGAGAGTAAGTCAAATATCCACGATTATAGTAAACCGTTTAGTTTGTCTTATCAAAACTTCTACCAGTTTTTATTCACGTACCCATTTTACTGCCCGTAATTGAGATATAATACTTGTTGAGTGAATACTTGACCATCAGGATTTATCACGGTAAAGTATTTTTGAATAAAACTATCTCTGATTTAATACTGCTAGTTCACTGGTAAATTTGAAACTTCACGTAACTAACACGCCAAGCCAATACGCAGAACATATTATATTATCCAGCCATTATATTATCTTTACTTACCGCTAGAGGTTTTATAAAAAGACAGCAGTGTATGTACATTAGTGGTTATTGGAAAAAGCACTGCTAATACAATTGGTTACAGTTTGTTCTGTTCTCGTTCTCTTTAACTTCTAGTGCAATTTGGACTATTTAAATTAACATGCTCAGATACTTGAGGTGTTGCATTTTTAGTGACGATTCATTGGTTCATATTATATTTGTTACTGATCAATATAATTTGATTCCTTGCTGCTTATCTTTATAGCTGACAAACGAATGTTCAAACGAATAAAATGAGAATGAGCAAGCAATCTATCTTTCTGTGTCGGATATCCTAAAGCGCCTTTGGCGTGTTGAGTGGTGTTTATTATTAGAAGTACCATACCATGGCTTCTTTTATGGATTATGTCTTCCTCACAGGGGTCTAGTTCTCCGTTCCAGGAGCTGAACCTACAGCTCACCTGCGGGTACTAAGTTCTGGTTAGTAGTCTATGACTATAATAGCCAGTTTGTAGATGTGGTAAAGCACATTCTTCCTGTCCTTGCCCCAGGTCACTCTTTGAAAGCACAGCCTCCTGCAACCTCACAAACTTTGACAATTTACTGACCATAAACATCCACTATATCTTTATTGACAGTACCTATAGCTTGTTCCGTAAATTCCCGTTTTTGGAGCTATCTAAAATCGCACACTCTTATCTTGGGGTTAAAAGTAAAAACGTGACCTCGTCTTGCCAGAAGAGATATAGTGTTATGGGAATGGTAATAAAAGTATAACGAGCACTTAAATGTCGAAATGAGGTCATTTTTACCAGGTCCAGATTTGTTCTGTATCTTCTTCCAATTTTTTTTTGTAGAAATTGGGTTTGACTGAATAGATAAGAATTATCCATTAAAATTGTTTTGAAATTATATCTTTCTAGATGGGTTTCAAGAATGTTCTAAGTAACTCGCACCTCCCTAATCTTAGCTGGTGGAGAATTCCTTAGGAGGTGCAATTATTTTTCTTAGTCAACCTTAAATCTCGTTTTTATGATTATATCAGATAACGAACAATTATTCATGTTAAGTGTCTTTGATGTACATCAAATTTTGATTTTATTGGACAATGTTTTTGGCTTTCGTATAGGTCCTCCTTCGAGAAAGAACTTTTGAAAAAAACACTTTGAAACAGAAAAAGTACTACTAATAAAAATGTCTGCATTGTCACTTTTTTATTATGAATTTCCCGTTCCCTTAAATACTTTTTGGCTCAAATAATAACTTTGTCTTGAATAAGTAATATTGGCATGCATGGCTTTATCTCACCAGGGGTCGTGATTTCACGCCAGACTTGACTCTTGGTTGAAGTTTCTCGAAATGGATGTGTCAAAATGATCAAGAGTGGATATAAAAATAACTATAGCAGAGATAGGGTGGCCATAAACATTCGGATTTCTGATTGTGCAATACAGCATTCCTGGTGGAAACCTCAAGAAATCGTTATTGTTATACGTTTTATGTCAAATATTTTATAACACATATTACCTGTCAGATGTCCGACATTACAGTTCATTGATTGCAAAGACTCTTAGTCGCTCGGATATCTTTGAAAATACTTCTAGTTCTGGAAAGGAAGATTTCATTTTATAGACATTGTTAAGAACGATTAGAGATCTTTATCTTGGAAAAAAAAAGTAATTTTTTTGTGAAAAAATTGTAAAGTTAGAGAAAACGATTTATGTGAAAGGAATATTGATGCTTACCATGAAAGTGTTTTTGAAGGATACTGAAGGCTAGAATAATGTTCAAGCTGTTTGCTATTTTTTGATGATTGCTAAATGGTGGGAAATAAACTCTTTTATCAGGAATAAAATTGTTACTCTTTTTTATAGTACATTTTTATACTGTGTTCATTTAGGTTCTCAGTATTTAAAATATATGAACTCAGTGAGCTGCTGAAAAGGACATTGGAATGGTTTTTGATTTAAAAAACGTGAACTCAAAAGTCGGCGATTCAATCTACCCTTTTAGAAATACAATATTGAAAAATTGACAGAATTTCGCACAAAGCTACACGAGGGCTGTCTGTGCTATCCGTCCCTAATTTAGTACTGATAGACTAGAGGGAAGGCAGCTAGCTAACACTACCCACCACCAGCTCTTGTGCTACTCTTTTACCAACGAATATTGGAATTAGCATTCACAGCTAAAAGGGCGAGAATGTACGGTTATGGGGATTTAAACCCATGATCCGCAGATCACGAGTCCAATGCCTTAACCACCAGACTATAGTAGGCTCAGATCGTTTTGTAAAGTTTGAGTTTTAGAATGCTAAAGTCGATGCTAGAGATGTTAATAATGAAATTAAAGTACTGTTTACTATCTCTGAAAACTGAGTGCCAGAGCCGACTTTAGAAATGTTATCATTGAAATTAGTGTTTACAATCTTTGGAAACCTAGCTTTTGGAATTGTTACTTTATCGTATTATGATGAAGCAGTGTGCGTGTAGGTAAGGTTTTAAAACTTTCTTATAGTGTTTACAATTGATTCTATAAACTAATAATCCATTAAATAATTATTAAATTGTATTCTATTAAATATCTTAAATTATAAAATTCAAAATTATAATTGCAGTAAAAAAGTCACGTGTGACCTAAAAATACACAGTTCATGTTATCTTATAATAATATAAGTCACCCAAGTGTTAATTTTCACTAATCTCAGGAATTAGAAAAAGAATGTTTAGGAATGCGTCCATATTTGTACTAGTATATATATCATTTCGTTAGCCCCCACCCCAGTGGCACAGCAATATGTCTGCGGACTTACGATGCTAGAAGCCGGGTTTCGATACCCGTGGTGGGCAGAGCACAGATAGCCCTTTGTGTAGCTTTGTGCTTAATAACAAACAACAAACAATAAAGCATTTCGTTAATCAATTGTTTTTCTCAAACAGCAAAATAATTAATGGGCAGGTATGAGTGTACATGTGTAATTATACATTTGTCTCTTTGTATTATATCACGAACTTAAAGTTATATTTGTGAGTTTTCTATGAATTGGTTTACAGTACGCCAGTTGCTTAGCGTGTAAGGTGTCCTCCAAGTTTTTGGAAGTGGTGCGTTTCAGTATATGGCATATAAACCCAAAGAATGATAGCAATACCTTTGTGTGTGTGGCAAGAATGCTATCGTGTGTATGTCTCATGCTTTCATTTCACCCTCCAGTGGCAAAGCTGTATGTCTGAGAACTTACAACGCTAGAAACTGGGTTTCGATACCCGTGGAGGGCAGAGCATAGATAGCCCTTTGTGTAGCTTTGCGCTTAACTACAAACAAACATGCTTTCATGTCTTCCCTTTTTGCGATTAGTTATCCAGTCTACATTAATCAGGCTGCTCGGACTGTGAATCCGAGAGTTCGTGGTTCGTGTCCTATTGCTGCTAAAACGAGTTCCACAATTTGGGTATAAAAGATCTCTGTCTCATCGGCATTAAACACCTGTTGAGGGACATATCCTTTTTCCTTAATAAATTCAAGGAACCACGGGTTGAACCGTGCAGCTCCATCGCTATGGAGCTGAACCAGCTTCACCTTGCAGCTCCACGTTAAGCAGGTTGAAGCGTTGCTTAAATTTGGCAAACCAGGTATTACTTGTCTGAAACTCACTGGCATCCGCACCACTTCCACCCTCATTGGAGACTACGTATTCATACAAACTACGTGTTTTCTCACGTATAGCTGCGCTATCAACAACAGAGCCTTATTTGTTTACTGATCCACACATTAAGTACTTTATCCATTTTTCTCCATGAACGGATTCCTCCTAGGCACTTATAGGGGTAGAAGCCTTAACACTTGCACGGATATTCTCTTCACTCCTCGTGTGCAAAAAGAGTTACGATCAAATCCTACTATTTAGTCAGCCAAGATTAGACCAAGAGTTAGCAGTGGATGTTGTTGACTAACTGCTTTCCGTCTAGTCCCTCAGTGTAAAATTAGGGACGGCTATGCGCAAATAGCCCTTCGGTAGCTTTGCGTGAAAATTTTAAAACAAACTGGATGTTTCTCAATGCAATTAATATTCGAATATATTCAAACACTGTCAGCTAAATTTATCGTTTTTTATATAATTTTGTTTTACATTGTTATTTACCGTGGGTGAAAAAGTCAGGATCACAGTAATTGGTTTAATTGAAATCGTAACCTCAGTACATATAAGAACATCAATTTTTTAAGGTAAAAGTCAAAAACTCAAAGGCGATGAAGTCTTCCAAATTCACGTGATGCTACCATAGGGAGTTTTTGTCGTGCATTAACTTGTTAACTGTTTTGGTTTGTAAATTGTTTCTGGAAGTAATCAGTGTTTCAAGCCTTACACAACTGTTTTTATATGTGTGTGTGTGTTTATAAGTGTTTGTGACAATTGGAAAATTGGAAAAAAAGTTAAAAGGTGATCTGATACAAGGTGTACAGTGTAGTGGCTTTGAGCTCTTACAACTGCATCTACACTGATATACAGACATAGTTTTGCACAGAGCTATAGTAAGTAAAATATATAAAACATGATTTTTTTTTTTCAGAAGTAACTGAAACGTCAAGCCAAAAAATCTGTAATGGCTTAAAATTCTGTTAGATTTGTTACTAGCAACAGGGCACTGATTTAATAGCTTGAGTGGCTTATCCATCATTATGCCAAGATCCTGTTCTTCAGTCATGTTATTGTAGGGTGACTAGAAGTCCTCGATTTCCGGGGACAGTCACCGGATGAAGAATGTTGGCCACAGGAGAAAAAGGTCCCCGATTCGAAAACATCGTTCCAAAATACCCTCGTATTTCATTTCTTATACTTATCATGAAGTCTACAGCAGGAATACACTATATTAGCAGTTAGGTATATCATCGTCATGTAACGACACTGGTCAAAAATACAACCTTGAATATGTCAAAGAATATTTTTTGGAACAAAAAAACATCATAATGCTGCAAGCTTCTCCAGTACTTTATGCATCTGGAGTTATGGGAGCAAGTCCACGTTTTTACAAAAGTGTCCCCGTGTTTTGGTTTAGAAAATATGGTCACCGTATACTATTGTGTTGGTTCCCATACATATTAAATGTGTATCCAAATTACGATAACCCAAATGTCATTATTATAATTATAGACCCTTTGCCAAATATTTGTCCATCTTTCCAATTGATCTAAATCATTCCGTAATATCTCAACATCCTCAATATAGCTTGAAATACTCAAAAGTTTAATGCCATCAGCAAGCTTTACTAATTTACTAATTATACCCTTATTGATATTATTAGTGTAAGAAAAAGCAAAGGCCCAAGCACTGACCTTAGAGGTACTCCACTAGTAACAAGGATCCATCCTTTTGTTTTCTCCTATCCAACCATCCTACACAGAGAGAGAGAGAGAGAAAAAAGGAGATCAGTAAGGCAAGATTTTCCTTTGGTGGATCTGTGTTGGCTTTCTTTTATATCATATTTTACTGCATGATTTTGTAATGCTTGGTTTATCACACTATTCAAAAAGTTTTTACTACTAGAGAAGCAATAATAAATGGTCTATATTTTATAAGGCAATCCTTATCACCCACTTTAAAAATAGGAGAATTAGCTTCCAATCCTCTGGCGTCTGCCCACTGCCTTTTAATAAACCAGAAATGAAAGAGTGTGTGTTCATATATGTTATACTTGACCTCCTTTAAAACCGTGGGTAAAAATCTTGTTTGGTTCTAGATCTTTCTGTTTACAACCAGAGGAGTAATATCTACATGATTCAAATAATTTCCAATATTAACCATAGAATGCTTTGAGTCAGGAATATTGCTATTATCTTCTCTTTAAAAACAAAAGAGAAAACATTTAAAAGTTCAACCATCTCATAGTTTTCAAGACAAATCTTGCCATCAGCATCATTTAAAAAAATCTTTGTTTTAGTTTTAACATTATCAACCAACTGTTTCTCATACGTCCATTAGGATTTCCTGATTCCTTTATTAATCAAATCACCATATTTTCTGTCAATTTAAACTTCTTACACTTATAACAGTTATACTTGATCTTCTCCTTTATATTCTTTAGTAAACCAATTTGTATTAGTCTTTTTTGTTATCCTTCTGTCTTTTTTTTAGGAACTTGCTTATCATGAATTGAAAGTGATAATTTTTTTAAATTAAAAGTGCCCAAATCTGTCTCACGTTACCTTTTAACTCTTTACCCTAATTCACCAGTGATAGACTTTTGTGTCATGGCCTTAAAATTAGCTTTCTAAAAATTAGGAACTAAAATTTCATTTTTTATTTATTTCAACAATTAGCAAAACACTAAACATAATTTTCCATACTTCATCTTTTGCAACCTTATTTTTATCAGTGGTTAATCATCCTCACTGAGGTAGTGCACCTGGAGATTCTAATAATATGCTTTTAATTATCATACATATGTCAAGTCGGCCCGGCATGGCCAGGTGGTTAGGGCGCTCTACTCGCAATCTGAGGGTCGCGGGTTTGAATCCCCGTCACACCAAATATGCTCGCCCTTTCAGCCGTGGGGGCGTTATAATGTG
>NW_013666099.1:398944-400149 GCF_000517525.1 Limulus polyphemus | reverse complement strand
CTAAATTAGGGACGGCTAACGCAGATAGCCCTCGTGTAGCTTTGCGCGAAATTCAAAACAAACAAACAAACATTTGTCAAGTACAAAAAGTTCTAAGAACCACGACGACCTCGTTATGATAAATTTAATTTGAAATTCGAGAATTACTTGGAGGATTGCGATGAATCAGTGGTTGTTACATGTTACAAAGTCAAAGTATAGAATTACGGTGCTCATTGGAATCTGATGTTTATACACAATGTTTTGATTTCAATGTTACTTCAAAGAATAACCTCAACCTATAACCCGCAGTTGGAATGTAAACGAATAAACATACACAAGATTTTAACAACACAACGATAAAGATTTTTGTTTATGAAACGTAATACAAACACCTTAAAAAAACAACTGAGATGAAACAAATAATTATGAAAATTGACAGCCACTGGTTACCAAACAACGCTAGAAACCGTATTTCGATACCCGTGGTGGGCAGAGCACAGATAGCCCATTGTGTAGCTTTGTGCTCAATTCCAAACAATCAAATCAGTGTATAAACCCAAAATTTCAATAACAAATATAAACATATTAATAAAATTCATAGAAGTAGTGGATAGTTATGGCCTGATACGCTGAACTGATAATTATGGACTGAGAACGTTTAATATAACGGTAAGGATAAGGTTTTCTTATGATAAAACTGAGCGTACCAATACATTACTTTAAACACGTGA
Organism: Limulus polyphemus; assembly: GCF_000517525.1. Taxonomy (NCBI): domain Eukaryota; kingdom Metazoa; phylum Arthropoda; class Merostomata; order Xiphosura; family Limulidae; genus Limulus; species Limulus polyphemus. The sequence goes on along the minus strand of NW_013666099.1, from coordinate 399,436 downwards.
ATGTGGACACTGATTGTATGGCGTAGTGTTAGTTCCGTCAAAGCTCTTAACTGTCTAAATAAATACCATACTTTTCAAAGAGGCATACCGTCAGCATTTGAACGAGGATCGAAAAAATTAATGAAACAACAGTGAGCCCCGTGTATCCATTTTCATGTGTATGAATAAAGTTACATAAAAATAGTAGTGTAGTCTGGTAAGCATCGTAGAGAAAATAAATGATTTATCAAAAATAATAACAAGGTAAATAACTGCTACATCTGTAACCCAACTGCTGCAACGCAATGTAACACTGTAAAGTTACTGTTGTTGTTTTCTTAGTGCAAAATTACACAATGGACTATTTGAATTCTGTGGTGGGAATCGAATCCTAGATTTTAGCGTTCTAAACTGACCGTTGACCCATTTGGGGAAGTATAGATACTAAACTATGGCCCGGCATGGCTAGGTGGTTAGGGCGCTCTTCTCACAATCTGAGGGTCGCGGGTTCGA
>NW_013666099.1:393151-398185 GCF_000517525.1 Limulus polyphemus | reverse complement strand
GGTTACATAATACAGAATTGTTTGTTGTAAATAATGGTCGTTACACTAAAGAGTTAATTTTTAAATAATGGGACCTGTTACTGAAATTCTGGTGGTTACATAATACAGAGTTGTTTGTTGTAAATAATGGTCGTTACACTAAAGAGTTAATTTTTAAATAATGGGATCTGTTACTGAAATTCCGGTGGTTACACACACACATATATAAATTGTATATTAATATTCATTTCCCATCACGTTATTTATTATGTTACATAGTCATATTTCAATATTATAGTATTTCTAGATGCACGACACTTTTCAGCAAATTAAAGTTGTAATAACTTTAAAAAAAAAACAGTTTCGCTGTACATCGACTTTTGCCAGTAATAGCAAACAAAGGTAATGTACATTTCGTATTAGGAATATATAAGGTTAAAGCTACAAATGGTTTTAATTATCAGAAGCATTTCTTAATCAGATCTTGATTGAAGTTATTTAGCCAAGATATTTTGTTTGTTTGTTTATAGTTGAGTACAAAGCTATATAATGGGCTATCTGTGCTTTGCCCACCATGGGTATCGAAACCCGGTTTCTAACCAAGATGAAGTTTTTGACTTGCAATTTTTAAATAGGTGATTACTTTTACTCACCCCCCTTTTTTAAGCTTATTAAAGTGATTAACAAATACTTATGTTCGAGTCAAATAAATTGCTTAGTCGGTGTTAAATGATTAAAAAATTGCAGTACAGGGCGTCACAGTCTAACTTTAAGATGATATATTCGTTCTGTAGTATTCAAGCAAATCTAGAAGCCCCTAATTTTGAACTAGAGAGAAGGCAGTTAGTTAACAGCACCCACTGTTAACCCTTGGGCTAATCTTGTCTGATCGAAGAGTAAGATTTGACTGTCACTTCTATAAACCAAACATGACCCCAAAAATATGGAGTAAAATTTTTCGGTAAGAAGATGTGAACCATGGACCCTCGGATTCACTGTTCTGGCACGCTATCCACTAGGCCACTGAACAGCGTGTGGTTTTGATATGACTCCCTATAGTGTAGCTTAATGGAGAAGTTCCCAAAGTTTTCAAGTGGCCGAATGAAGATCCCATTCAATGAACACATGGAAACAAAGAAACTTACTTTCACTTAGATTGCTATAGCTCTACTTATAATCACCCCTTTTGCTTTTATAATGGAACATTCTGTTAACGCGGCTCTTCTCAAGAGGTCGTGGTCATTCGGGAGTGAATATTCTGTCAGTGTTGTACAACCCCTGAAAAAATGTCGTGGCCTTCTAGCAGTCTCCGGCTTCCAGTTTGTGAAACCCTGGCTTAACGAATATATATTTGCTGTTTTATTAGGAAAATTTAATTCTCTCTACCTGTGAAGTAGCAGAATTTTAAATGAGTCTGATTGTTTTGTCTGTTCAATATCTGTGCGGAAAATTATTTTCATAGGATAGATTTAATAAAATTAATCACAGATGCATCATTTGTTTCAAACAGAATAAGACAGTTGTAGTTTCGGCTATTACTTTTTTTGTATAGTTATCTGAGATACTATATTTATATTCAGCAATACACGCGTTTTAAATCCAATAGGCAGCTTTGTGTGTTGTTAAGCACAAAGCTATACAATGAGCTATCTATGCTCAGCCCACCGCGGTATCGAAACTCAATTTTTAGCGTTATGAGCCCTCTTACTTACCGCTTCCTAATCAACACACTGATGCATATTATAATTAACTTCTATATTTATAAGTTAAAACACAACGTTAGAAGAATGTTATCAAATCAGTCGCCCCCCCCCCCCACGTCGGCACAGCGGTATGTCTGCGGACTTACAACGCTAGAAACCGGGTTTCGATACCCGTGGTGGCCAGAGCACAGATAGCTCATTGTGTAGCTTTGTGCTTAATTCCAAACAATCAAATCAGTGTATAAATCCAAAATTTCAATAACAAATATAAACATATCAATAAAATTCATAGAAATAGTGGATAGTTATGGCCTGATACGCTGAACGGATAATTATGGACTGAGAACGTTTAATATAACGAAAACGATAAGGTTTTCTCATGATAAAACCGAGCGTACCAATGAAGGATTTTTTTCACCATCTTTCTCCTACAAACACGTTATGTATATGTATATCAATTCAAAATAATAATAATGTACACGATGTCTGTCTGAAAATATCGAAAAATGAAAATAGGTTTAAGATCACCCAATGAAGAATCACCATGAGCTGAACACAGCCAAGTATTAGCGTGCGGGACTGTAGATCCGAGATTAATCAGTTCGCGTCCCGTTATCGCAAAAAAAAAAGAAAAGAAATCACGCTCTAAACTTTAGGGCCGTGGGCCACTATTCGGCAAGTTGTGTTTACAGTTTTTTCTCTAGTCTATCACTTTAAAATTAGGGACAGCTAGCGTTGATAGCCCTCGTGTAGGTTTGCGCGAAATTCAACAAACAAACAGTCATTGCAGTTATAACTAATGATCGTTATTCACCTTAATAACTCTGCATTATGGGGTAAAAAAAAACAAAAAACAACAGCTGACAGGTCAGAAGCAATTCATTCTCCTCGCAAAATACATTTTCAAATAAAAAAAATAAAGTTTTTTCTTCTGCAAGACAAGCTCTTAAAAGCCTATAGAAAGTGCAGACTTAGTTGTTTTTTATTTATTGTTTTTTTTCTTGTATGTAAAATGGTTCAGAATCTCGAAGGATTTTTGTGATTTTAAAGAACGGATTGAAACACACAAATCCGCGATTCGCTGATAGAGGGACTTTAGTTCCAGCTGAGATGATTCAAAAGATTGCTGGGGTTCTTTTGATCTTTAATAGCAGACAACTGGAGTTCCCTTTCAGGCGAACTGGAGAAGTTCCTTTTTGAACTATAAGGGCGGATATAGTTACCATGAATTGTGCGTAGCTACTTGTACAGATGGCTCTTAATGGAACCTTTTAGGCTGTGCGAGTTTCTTGTAAATACACTTGTTGAAGCAGAAACAATTTTGACGACATGCTTTTGATCTGTGGAATTTTTAGGATCGCTTTCAAAATAAAATATTCCCACACTAGCTTAGTGCCCTGTTAGTGTGGTACTGTTATTCGACGATGTAGAATTGGTGAAATAAAAATAATAATGATTTATTTATTGAGATTCTGTGGGGGGGGGGGCTAGGAGTGGGGCAGCAAATGATATTATTTAATCTAGCCAATTTTATTAATTCCTTCAATATTTTATATATTTTAATAATTATTGTGACATTATACATTTGGATATAGTTTTGCAGGGGTTCTGGTCCGTGTAGTAAATATCTAGAAAGTAAAATTATAAGTGGGTGAGACCTTAAGATGAAACCTTTTATGTGTGGGATTGAAGTTGGCATAGGATTCATAGATATCGTCTCGTTACTTAAAAACTCTCTACGCACTTTGGAGCCGGTGATATCTTACTATTCGAAGAGTGTCCCGAGAGTTGGCGGTGAGTATTCATGTAAGTATTCAACGTGACATTAATTTTTGTCTTTACAATAACAAGACGTCATATGCATATGTATGGGCACAGCCAATGAAAACAGAGGTTAATTAACGGTAAAATGTGGGAATAAAAAACGAGGAGTATCATTGGAGCTTAGGAGTATAATTAGAGCTTAGGAGTAAGATTGTAGCTTAGGAGTATGATTAGAGTTTAGGAGTATGATTAGGGCTTTTCTTTTTCGATGCTTATATGTATTCGAGTTTTATGTGAATTGTCTAACATCGGTTTCTTGAGGAAGGGCTCTTGCTTCTTTTATATTGTGTGTGAGACTTTTTGGAGGACGAGGATACATTTTACCAAAGTTTTTCTCTGCACAGGATTTACCTTCATTTGTATTACATGACTTATTATATGGGTAAAAGTCCCTTCAGTGTTAAAGTAACTTTTGTATTTGTGGTGTGTTTAAAATATTCGGAACGAATCAATGCTACATACATGTCAGGAAGGAGGAACATTGCATAAGTAAGTTCTTAAATAAGGGTGAAGATAACGTCAATTTAGTAACCATTTCTAGTGTTTGTTTGTTTTTCTGTCTATTGGTTAAAACCGAAAATCAGAAACCCTAAACATAATATATAGTTTTTTTTAAATGTTCATTTGACGAAACGTTTTCTTTTATTGTATTTCATTCTACATCAATAAAATTCGTATTAGTGAAGAATTAAGGAGACACTCGTATTCCGTAACATTCCTCAACTTAAATTCGATGATGTCGAAACGTTGTACATTTGCTGTTATATTAAAGTTTTTCTTTATTACCCATTCAAGCCGTCTCCAGCCATTATTCCTCAACTTAGTTATTGCATTGAAAGTAATGAGTAATTGAGAGTTTTGAAATAAATGCAGTTTCATTGGTATCAAGGAGTTTGTATACATCTTATAACCCAAGACTAATAACTACAAAGAGAACTTATGGACGAAAAAATATCGTTTTTTCTTTAGTTATGAATAATAATAACGCTATTATCCATATCTGTAATTCGTTCTTTTGCTGTTGACAAGATGCACAGCAGTGTCCTACTCTCCAAACCAGGCACGTCCGCTTATTAAGCTGCTCTCTAGAGGGTCTGAAGACCAGTAGTGTGTTTGCATGGTGATCATCTTACATGAGGACCATGCGACGTCTTTTCTGTATGGTTGGCTCTGTTTTGTTTTTACTTTATACTGCTCGAAGAAGTACTGAACGAGCTTGATATGAACACGTTTATGTATAATAGTTTCACAGGTCAGATTTTCACGTTGTGCATCACTCTTGAAAATGCCAAGTTTATTCATTGTAACTTCAAGTATTTATCTTACTATGTATATCTATCTATATATATATATACATATAAGGCAGGGCCACGTTTCAGTACCTTAACTTAGAGAACGCTTTGCGAGATTAAGCGTTACTCAAAGCTCACGGTCATAAAGCTTGCGAACAAAGGCGAATGGTACAGGAAGCTAGTTTGTTGAGTTATACGTAAATAGTGGGCGGTACAACTATTGATTTACACGTAAG
>NW_013666099.1:362524-392151 GCF_000517525.1 Limulus polyphemus | reverse complement strand
TGAGGACCATGCGCGTACTTTTCTGTATGATTGGCTCTGTTTTGTTTTACTTTATACTGCTCGAAGAAGTACTGAACGAGCTTGATATGAAGCACAAAGCTGTACGATGAGTATCTGTGTTAGGCCATCACATAATTCGAACCTCGAATTTTAACGTAATAAACTCTCAAGCTTACCCGTGAGCCTTGGGGAGGGGGTTATCTGAATGGGACATCAGGGGTATCAAGTTCAGAGTTACGATGATATAAAATTTTGAGCTTTGACTATATGATTTGTTGGACTTTATTTGAAAACACGTTTATGTATAATAGTTTCACAAGTCAGATTTCACAAGTTTATTCATTGTAACTTCAAGTATTTATCTTACTATGTATATCTATCTATATATATATACATATAAGGCAGGGCCACGTTTCAGTACCTTAACTTAGAGAACGCTTTGCGAGATTAAGCGTTACTCAAAGCTCACGGTCATAAAGCTTGCGAACAAAGGCGAATGGTACAGGAAGCTAGTTTGTTGAGTTATCGTAAATATGGGCGGTCAACATTGATTTACACGATGGGCAAAGTAGTTGTTATCGGAATTGAACCAGATTCTTAACTCTGCTGTTATTGCAGCCTTTGGGACAACTAAAGTCACATTATTCACACTGAGTACTGTCTACTTCAGTGTTTGACTTAACAGTATCTACAGCCATTTGGATAAATATCGTTGTGGTTCCTACAATTGCTGAATCAAGTAATCTGTATGACTACATCTTGTCTTTGTTCCTTTGAAACCGTCACTGTTTGCATGGCATTACACTATTATGTTTTACCATTATTTTGGTTAACAGCAAATACCTTAACTACTTAACATGGACCAGAGATGTCCATATTTCTATCTGGAATCAAAGTTGTGGTAAAGAGCTAGATGAACCAACTTAGATGAAATTTGGTAGAGGAATTCAGATGGTACCCCAAAGCATAAGCCACCACCTGGAAAATGAGAAACATAATTCTTTCTTTATTCATTCAGCATATATATATGAATTATTTATTAACTTCACAATCTCACACCATTTTACCCCCCTGAAAAAATTTCTGTGGACGTCTATGCCCCAAAGATCTAGTTTAAATGAATAAGCAATCGGACGAAAGGTTCAATTTTGGCAACCATTTCCGTTATATCGCCTTAATACCATGAAGGAGTACTCAACTGAGCGAAGAGGTTGCTAACATACGACAAATAAAATTGCTGTGCGTAACAAGCGTATCTTTTCATTGGATGAACAGTTTGTATGCTACGGCTCAAAATAGTGGAAGGGGCGACCCACGCCCCATCTTATAACATTGCTTTTTAAGCCCGGCATTAACGGGTAAACATTTTCTTGTTTTTATATTGACGTTCGAGATATATTTTAAAACGTTTCCCAAGACTTTATTTGTCAAATTTCTTCTCCCACAGCTTTAATTAACGATTAGTATAATACACAAAAACATGACGGATTTTAAATCTTAAGTTTCTTTCATTTTTATTTATATGTTTTATTTTTTTACGGAGTCCACTAATCGTGAATTAAAATTGTGTTACAAAAATTATACATGGTTTATATTTCTATTCACGATGTGGTTATATAATAGTGTTTTATTTAGTGCTTAATGACCATCGTGCCTTTCCCGCTTCAACTTTCCAAAAGTTCCATCATTTCAGCACGGTGCGCCACCCTCACTGAACGTTTATTACAGTTAGTATTTATCACTTTACTGTAGGTTTGACTTAGATATAAAGGAAAAAAAAAACTGTTTCAGAGAGTTGATAACAACAGTCAATACGTAAACATGTTGATAGCCGTTCTTTCACTGTATTCTTACCATGCTCCCTACCCCCGCACGAGCCGAAGGGTAACCCAAAAGGCTGTTATGGGCTTTTTTGTGCAATCTTATTTGTTTGCATGAGAATTAGAGAACGAACTGTAAAAAAAAAAAAGTCTACACTTGACACAAGGATGAATCTCGACGAAAAGGTTAAATGTCAGACACGTGGAGAGAGGAGTGGTTATATGTACAGTTCCAAACTTTTTTATACAGTTTGTCTTTGTTAAGTATATCGATATACCCGAAGATTCTGTAACTCAAGGTTACCGCACACGTTAATTAAGGGAAGCCCCAAATATCAAGGATTGCTTCCTTCCTTCTCTGGTCATCGTGAATTATTTTGACATTTTGAATGAATAAATCGACAACAACAGTTTTACAGCCTTAATACACGCTAATTATCAAAACCATCATACGAAATTTCAAAAAACGAACATGTACAATTTGTCAAACCTACGGAATTCGCGATGGTGTCCCCATTTTGTCGTTTATTGAAGTTTCCCCCGAATGTGTGACTGAACCTGGCTTTATGTAGGCAAAGCCTCCAGTTCCCCCGATGGCTGAGCTGTAAGTCAGAAATCTTATGATGCTAAAATTTGGGTTTTGATACCCGCTGTGGGCGTAACACAGTTAATTATTGTGTAGCTTTGTGATTAATAACAAACAAATATAATCAAAAACAAAAAAACAGTCACTCCTCATGTAGCTGCAATGAAGGGCATAGTTTTGGGCTGTGGCTGGAACAGCCACATGATATTTATAAATAGATATGGACATTTTATACATTAATGGATTTGCAGTGGTGTTATAGTATAGCTTTGTTCGCTGAGTACATATATGGTTTAATATTTCTAAAAGTTGCCTTATTACTGATGATAAATGTGATTCGTATAGGCAGTCTGCCAAACACGCGTAAGAAACTGGCCTATAAAGGTTCGCGAAAACGCGACCAGTGATAACAAATTCACGTTAAATACACAGCACTTGATAACAGCGTATAATTCTTTTGTATATATACCTTGGACATATCCGTTGTTGAATTTGTTTCTGCTCCAGAGCCATATTTAGTGGAGATGGACAATCGAGCGGCAAAGGTGGCTTTTTTGGGAGAGTAACAAAATAAATACTTGGAGTGATTGTGTACGCTTCATCCCGTAATCCAATATACCAATTCTAGATAATGGGGGGAAAGGCCTAGTAAGATTTGCTGTGCATAGTAAGAACAAGAGCGAGCTCTTGGAAATAAAAAAGGTCGGGACCCCATATATGGGAGCACGAAGGATATAACTAAAATCAGAACCCCATATATGGGAGCACGGAGGAGATAATTAAAGTCGGAACCCCATATATGGGAGCAGGAAGGAGATAATTAAAGTCGGAACCTCATATATGGGAGCACGAAGGAGATAACTAAAATCAGAACCCCATATATGGGAGCACTAAGGAGATAATTAAAGTCGGAACCCCATATATGGGAGCACGAAGGAGATAATTAAAGTCGGAACCCCATATATGGGAGCACGAAGGAGATAACTAAAATCAGAACCCCATATATGGGAGCACTAAGGAGATAATTAAAGTCGGAACCCCATATATGAAAGCATGAAGGAGATAATTAAAGTCGGAACCCCATATATGGGAGCATGAAGGAGATAACTAAAATCAGAACCCCATATATGGGAGCACTAAGGAGATAATTAAGGTCGGAACCCCATATATGGGAGCATGAAGGAGATGAATGAAGTTATCGGTATGGTCAAAGTTTTAAGTCTAAATGAGAGATGTTGTGAAAACACGGGCGCATTAGTTAATAACAGTGGTTAAGGGTCTCCATGTAATTCTGCTCTACGAGATTCACGAGGTCCAGTTGCGCCACCGGGTGGAAAATGTCTGTGACAGACAGAACAACTACTTTGGTCGAATTAGGAGTAAAGAGAACATCCTAGACAAAAGGACATTCTCATGTGTTATCTCAATATAACGACCACAACAGCCAGGGATGTGAGAAGTGGTGTTAGTGAAAGGAAAACTCATGATCATTGCATTAAAACGTTACAAAAAAATCTCACCATTTCACTTCGTTGCTCGTCATACTCTATCGAATTAATATTAAATCTTTTAACATGTTGGCCTTTTGAATTTTTTCAATATATTCTGTACGTTTCACACACTATATATATATATAATGTACAAGAAATTAAAACTTTTTGCCATGATATTTACAGACATTCCCAGAACTTGTGACTCAGTCGTTACATAGATATTGTTATAAAAAGAAACACTGTATATTATTGTAAAGTTCTGATGACCTATTAAAGAGAGATTTTAAATACCATTTGGATGAAAAATCCGAGTCATCCTTACATAGGCAGTGCTACACCTGCCTGACAATTATGTTTCTCTCCCTTATCTTTCCTCTTGCAACCAAATGAAACCCGAAAACTTGAGTATTGATTTAATATGAAATTTTTTAGTCTTTGGAGTTTGAGCAAGTTTCCTGATGTTTTATAGAAACTGTAATCGTAACGATCGCTACACCGTGTACTATTATTTCATTTTTCTTTTTTTGTATAGAAACCTTGGCATCCTGCGCAAAAAATCAACAACAAAAAAAACACAATTTACAGCTTTATTGTAATAGGCTGGATACTTTGGTGTCGTATCTTTAAAGTTTCCAATGCGCTTTATTAATAAATATAACTACAAGTAAACAATGAACTTTAAATTATTCACGATCCACTGTTAGAAAATCCATACCCTAAATACGGATTTTCGCAGGTGTAAGGGGCGTTCTTCAAAATCAATGGTTTATTTCTTGAGAGAATACAGGAGTTTTATCTAGGCGGCAGTAACTGTCGCTTCATTTTCTGTCAAGTTTCCGTCTGATAAGAAAGCTACTTTGGGGATTTCGGCAGATAAATTTCAAAGTTTATGGCACTGATTGGAAGGGGAAAGGGGAGGGCGTAACTAGACCTGACAAAAGTTGATATGTGTCCTGACCAAAACTGACCGATTCTGACGAGGGATGTCAGGGGGTCGATCTATATAAGGTTTTCCTTTGCTTGTTATCAATAAGATGCGATACGAGATGACATCTTCAGTCGGTCGTGGTGATGGTTACGAGGTTTTGGTCATTTTTGATTGGCGTCCTGTCCTTTGTCCGAGTTGACGCGAGCTGGAACATGCATTAACGCTCTCATTCTTTTTTATCAGCGATCTACCCAAGCCTCATAAATTTTTATCCTATTTTAGAAATTATTAGATGTCAAACTCATAGTGATTATTTTTCTGTTATGTATCGTCGTAATGATAAATCTTAGTTCACCTGCAAGAAAATCTTTAGAGGGAATACGAAAAATACAGAAACTCTCTGATCAGATTTTCATCACAGACACTTTTCAATTTTTTAATTATCATCAGTATATTTTCTTTCATTAAGTGGTGTAAGGAAATCATATTTTGTTTGTTCTTCTGGAAATATAACTCTAAATTAGGGGTTCGATTCCCTAATGTGCAATGAGATAAAAGAATACAGTAATACATTTAACACCTTTTCTGTCTAATTTGCCGTGGTGGGCAGAACACAGATAGTGCTTGACTATAAACAAATTTATCTAATTTTGTCTGACATTCATTAATGTGTAAAAGCAAAGAAGTAGAGAGATTTTTTACGTAGTTTATTGTTTATTTGTAATTAAGCACAAAGCTACACAATGGGCTATCTGTGCTCTGCCCACCACGGGTATCGAAACCCGGATTCGAGCGTTGTAAGTCCTCAGACATTCCGCTGTGCCACTGGGGGGCTTTTTACGTTGAATTAAAACTGTCTTTTGTTGTAGAAGCTACGTTGTTTTGTAGCAGTGTGTATTACAATTATATGTGTCATAAAACATTAGTTTTACGCCTATAAAATTTTCAAACACTATACATTCTTAATCTAGTCTATTACATTTATTATCCTTATCCTCATGAAATTTTTGTTGGTGTAAGAGGTATCGTATCGCCCTCTCGTGGGAATACAGACAGACAAGTTCGAAATATTGTTTTAATGCACTCTATTTTGTATTTCTGCTCGCTTATCTGCTTTCACTGTTTTGGTCCCAGCATCACCCAAATCGGCCAGGATAGAAAACCCGACTTAGGGAGTGTTCTAACAGGCTTAGAGTTTTAATTTATCTCCCGGGGCTAACTACCCCTTAGCTTAATGTCACAGGCCAACAGTAAATGGTTAATTGCTAAGTGCATTAGTTAATCTTATTATAATGCACATTCAGGGTGAGATGTTAAAGATGGAAGTAAGTACTCAAAACATTGTTTGTTTGTATCTGAGTTCTACTAAGTACTCACTTTTAGTACCTTCCTTATATTGCCGAATTACCGTCCGCAGTGTGTCTGTTAGTGTGCATAACTTCGGATACATACTAGCGATTATTTATTATTATTTACAGTTTCAGCATTGTATATCGTTTTTTATATAATATTCCTCTCAAAGGTTCACACAGAAAAAAAAACTTGCTTGTTTGTTTTTTATTTAGTGCAGTACTATAAAATGGGCTATTTGTGTTCTGTCCATCACGGGGAATCGAACCCTGAATTTCAGCAGTGAACTTACCGCTGATCCACCGGGGGGACAAATTATATTGATAAACCTCTTGTAACAATTAACAACCATGCAAAATAATAACAATTACCAAATAAAATTTAACGAACTAACCCAAATAATGAGAACAAAACTATTGTAAATCGGTAAATAAGTACAGAAATCAACTCATAAACAAACAAACAAACAAAAAGAGATCGTTCTACTGTGACTTCATCTAAAATTGTATTGGTACAGTTATGGTGGGTAAATAAAATAACAATCGTCACCATTCTTTCGACAACCAAAGAATCCCAAAATTACTAAACCTCGAAGTTCAAATTAATATTCCAGTTATTTCAAACAGTGGAATATTACTGAGTTTATGGTCGAAAATATCATTAACCTTGATAATATACAACTGATGATGAATTAGTTCATTCTAATCATTATAAGTTGCTGTTTTGTGACGTTGTATTCTCCTAGGTAATCCAGTATGTAATTTAATTATTAGTTCTGTACAGTGAGTTTTGAAAGCTACATTCCGTAAAGAGGAAGGTTTTGTGTGATATTACCTATTTATTACACACCTGCTCATCTCTTCGCCAACCGGACGTCATCTAATTCAGTACAGTGATAAGTTTCTTGCAAAAATATATTTTTTCTTTTTCGAACGTGTAAGAGAAGATCATCATATACTATATATATATTTCGTCCTTTGATCATCTAAACTCACCGCTAGCCTTAGCAAACATGCGAGTTGATCATCTAAACTCACCGCTAGCCTTAGCAAACATGCGAGTCCCCGTGCTCGTAATTCGTAGAACTACGCGCTCCACGTTATAGAATTAGATTATGTTGAGCACGTGCTACTTCTTAATTTCTTCTTTGCTTCAGTTTTCTTTCCCGTAACTTCATCCCTTGGGATATCAACAGGGCGGTTTCGATCAGCTTCATGAGTCTAAGATGGAGAAAAGCCTTATTGACTTCATTCACGCTCAAGGAATTTTGACAAGCCTATCGACGAGGACAGAATTCAGAAGTTTGGCGAATGCGATGTCGACTCCACTGTTCATAGCCACGTTTCGGATTTTACCATGGCAGTCACGTGCTTTTCGGCATACCGAACATCTAAAAGTTTTCTTATCAGCTCGTGATTTTTAGAAATGTTTCGCGCCCTCTGATCTCTTGCTGACATTTCTTTAGGTTCGATTTTGCGACCACTCTCTATATTAACGAGATCGTTATCTTGGGGATAAGTAGTAGAGGAGAACGATAAACGAATGCCTTCTGGGCGCCATTGAAACATAGCCGCTTACCACTCGGTAATAAAAAAAAACACTCTTGAAGATCTTCCTCTCATTCGTCCCGTGAATCATCTGTGACAACTATTAAGAAGGAATGTTGAACTTAACTTCAAGGCGAAGATTAGTCATTTTACGTAGGAGATTAAGAAAGGGGATTCAAGTGTGATTTTGTATTCCGAAATAAAATCGTTGTTTAAAATTTTTTCTTAATTGTATATACAACCTATTTCTCTCTATGAGTGTGACAGGTTTGATCATTACACAAACATTTATAACAAGATATACATCCATGATATGATCACGTGTAATAGTGATCTCGTAAAAACCACAAGGTAGAATTTTTTACGGCAATTTTTGTGTAAAAGTGGTTGATCAAATTGGAAGACGAAGTGCTAGGGAAAGCCTTGAAACCTTTTAAACTGCTGCTCCAAACGCTGCATGCATATGGGAAATCCAGTATAAGTTTTAAATGACGACCAACATACTTGCTATTTTGATCTTAGGATGGTTTTGGGTAAAACATTTTCTTGGGCGGTCTCTGTGTTATTTTGTGGAATAAAATATTCAATAATCATTTGCAGTGACATATGTTTAATAGCTGTCTGTAGGTATGAAACATCGGGTCTGATACTACTCACTGTGAATGTTGTTACATTATACCACTACTTTCTTCATAGACATCAGAGAGTGGATGTAAACGACGTCGGTCACAATGGTGGGGTTGAAATAACTACGATAGTTATATTATGTTGATTCTGGTAGAAGGTTGGGTGTGTCTTAGATGTTATCGTTCTTGACTATGTATCTGATGGTCCATAGTTCGCGTCCAGTTATCGCAAAAACGTGCTTCGCATTTTGGAGCTATGGTTGCGTTATAAAGTAGCAATCTAATCTAATCTACTGTTCGTTTAGAGTAGCCGAAGAGTTGGAAATGGGTGCTGTTAAATAGCTGTTTTCCCTTTAATCTACCAGTTCAAACCTAGGGACTGCTAGCACATTTAATCCTTATACTGCTTTCTGCGAATTTCCGAAACAGCAGAGAAAAATAAACGCGGCAACAAAATCCATTTCAAGGATCACTGTATGATACATAGCTAAATAGACATTTCCGAATCCATTTCAAGGATCGCTGTTTGGTACGTATCCGAATAAAGGAATTTCTGAATCCATTTCAATGATCACTGTTTAGTGCATAAACAAATAAAGGAATTTCCGAATCCATTTCAAGGATCACTGTTTAGTGCATAAACAAATAAAGGAATTTCCGAATCCATTTCAAGGATCATTGTTTGGTACGCAGCCAAATAAAGGAATTTCAGAAACAACGAAGGTTAGAATTCATATGCTAATCTCTTATTAAGTTAATCAAGATCCAAAAGGCATATGCAAATCTCATGCATGACCTTGTCTTTCCGATATGACGTATAATGGCTGCCGCGCTTGTAAGTTCGTGTGTTTGTTGTTCTTTTTTACTAAACTTTTAGAGCACGCTCGTTTTAGACACGGGCTTACGAATTAGTAGCAATAAATAAAGAAAAAAACGTGATTTTTTAGAATTGACTTTATTTGTATTTTTAGTTTGAAATTATACATTTGTTCACATCTTAATTTCACCTTTATGTCTGGTAGGATGGAAATATATATTCAAACACACGTATTAAATGTTGTTAGTAGTGTTGAGATAATTCGTATATTTACTCTTGGACTTCAAGCATGGATGAGAGCTACTTTAAAGGACTTGGATCCATGTTTAGACAAATTACTACGACTGAATAATGTAAAGTAGTTGTCATTGTTAAAATGAGCCTTTCCTGAGAGGTGAGTTGATTTTTTTCCCCCACTCATTTACTGTTGAGGTCGTATTAGAGCTAGTGTTAGTGAACCAATAGAGTGTTGAGTACTCGAAGTCTGAATCAATGTGGAGAGTTCTGGACAGATATTATCATTGTGACATGTCTATAATTAACTTTTCGTATGTTGTAGTGGAGGATGTACTTGTTTGAAAGTGTCCTAAACACTCTGTCTATTGGTCTTTTTTTATTTATATTTTTAAGAAGCTAGGGTTTGTTCTTAAGGTCATATGACCCAAACTTTAAGAAGAAATAAACCGATGGTAGTAATAAACATTCAACTGTACACAGTTTTCGTTCTAATTCTATTGTAATGGCTAACTTTACAGAACTAACAGAAGGTACCTCGCTACAGAAAGTAAAATTATTACAGACTAGCAAACGCTCATTGAAACATTTCAACGATACTTTTCTTTAAAATAGTGAGGAATAATTATATGATGTTCAGTCAACTCAATCTCCTGGATTATTGCGTATTTGCAATATGCTTGTCTAGTTGGCCGTTTACAACCGCCTTTTGTCATTCCGTGTGTAACTACATTGCGTTTGTTTTGAAGTAAAGGAGACTGAATACAATGCATTGTTGGCAAAAAATCTTTAGTTTTCAATGCAATGGATGCATCCAGCATATTAGAACGCTCAGCTTCGCTAAGTAGCCGCTGGGATTTTTTCTGCTAGATGCCACCGTTCTTTGTCATTTTTTGAGTGCAGGGAAAAGCCACTAAGGAAGTGAGTGCTTTTTGACAGTTGTCATTTCTGTAAGAAGTGTCAAAGGGAGGATATTATATTGAAATCAGTTTAGTCGACATAGTACAATAAAATCATGCATGTACAGTGTATAATACCGACATGAAACACAAAAATACATATACACCGAACAACAACAGAACGGAATATTTCCAAGGTAGAACTGAAATAAAGCATAAAGAGAGGAACGTGTTGGAATATGTAAATCAGTCGATGGATGAAGTGCTGTTTTTTTCGTTAATTTTCATCACAAAAAAGGAAAGATTTTTCTTCTTAATAAGTGTTTTTTTTTTTTCAGATTGACCACTCAGCACATACGAAAACTGACAGATCAAAGTTGATATCAATATGAAATTTTAGGAATTGCAAAAAATGAATAATTCTCCTGTAATGTACTTTTGAAAAGAAGCATTTTGATATATATATATAGTTCTACAATTAACTGTTTAGGAGATACAGAACGTGACAGACAGAGATACGTTAGGCTGTTATATATATAGCTGGTGTTATTCATGTGTTCGAAAAAACTATAAACTTCGAAATGCATCTTGCACTGCTCAACTCGTACTCATTGTTAAAGTTGCGGGTATCAGTTGTTCGTGGAGCTGAGGATTTCAAACAACTATTCTTTACTGTTGTTTAAGACTAATAACGGAGGTAAATTAATATGTAGAATTATAAATGGACTTTTCTATATGTTAAAATACTTTTATTGCGAGTTTTCGGCTCTCTTACCGAAGACTTCATCGGGCAACAATGCATTGTTACCTGATGAAGGCTCTGTCTGGTAAGAGAGCCGAAAACTCGCAATAAAAGTATTTTAACGTAGAGAAAAGTCTGTTTATAATTCTACAACTGTTCTTCTGTTAAACTCGTATTAATAGAATGTAATATCATTGTTAAAGCTGACAGTTCAGTATTGTTTGAGAGAATGAGAAACAATTAATAGTTCCTTATTTAATTTCTGTAGTGTGTATTGTTGCAGAGATGACATCTTAATAATGGAAATAAACGACCTTATAACACCAAAAATTTTTTTCTTTTTCTTTAATTGGACACTCAACATTTTGCTTTACAGCTTTTTTCAGTTACGGTTGGTGTTTTAGTGGAACGTTTGTGTTTTAGTGGAACGCTCTTGAAGAAGCTGTGACGCAAAACTTTGGGTGTGCAATTAAAGAAAAATAATAAATGTTGGTGTTTTGAGGTCGTTTATTTCCAATATTAAAATAAATAGGTTTTTGACTGACTAACTTACTGACAGAATGTAATCTTTCAAAATTTGTAGTGCATACTGGATGGATTTACACATTTTAATAACAAGGTTGTGCATATTAACCCTGATGAAGCCGCAAATGCAAAACTTCGATTTAAATATAAAAAAATATTATATATATATCTGGAGTATAAAGGTCGTTTTTTCTAAACATTTTAACAGAATGTGATGCCATTGATAAAGCTGGAAGTATCAGTATTGTTTGTAAAGGATGGGTAACAATTAACAGTTCTTTACTTACTGACAGAATACATTATCATTGTTAAAGCTCACTGTTTCAATATTGTTTATAGCTTGATTGTTTTATTTTAACTTACAGAAATATTTATATTGTGTAATTTCCGTACAGAAGAACGTAATTTAGAGGAAGCCCATACACACACATATATTTAAAGAATTACGAATATTTATTTACATAAAAGACAACCTTTATTTACCATGAGGCAAGTTATAATAATATGTTACTACAAAACAATCAGTCTTGTAATAATAATAATACAACTAAGACTTTTGTATACTGTAACCCAGCTGGCCTGATGAACTCTGGCATTAAACGAAAGGCGTCTTTGTCCATAAGCGCATGCAATAAACAAGGTCTGGATGAAATGCAATTTTTATATTGTTTTTGCTGGAAACTCACTTTGAGCTAGTAGAAAGCGATGTGACTAAAACTGTTACCAGTTTTATTGTGATGAAATATTATATCTATTATCTCTTGAAGGATCGTGCTTCGCCAGCTTAGACTTTATACAAATACATATATAGCGTATATTTTACTTTAATGTAACAGTAATTATGTTCATGTGTTCAATGCTGAGGTTCAAAGGTTTATCAGAAGTTTGCAGATTAGACGCACAGGAAATGGTGCGTAATAGTATCATAACATTTTCATATTTATTACTAGGTGGTACTGTTACGCTGTAAACTTGTGGTCTGTTTGACATGCACGTTATCCCTTATTTGTCGAGTTTTTTTTTAATTTTCGTGTAAAAAATTTCAAATACCAAAGTTCATTGCATTACTTTGTTTATATGAACGATATATATTGTTTATATAGTTAACAGGCGTGGAGAGTTCTACAAAAATATATTAAAAATTAAGCCTTTATTTTGAAACAGTTTCAGTTGCTCCAATAATGTTAATTTTTAACAGCTTAGTTTTATACTGTAAATATATAAAACTTTACGATACATAACTCGGATCGTTGTATATGTGTTTCAAAGACTGTTAAACAAGAGAATAAGTTGGTTTGTTTTCGAGCACTGTTAAGGCGCCCATGAGACTACAGCAATCATTCACCTGTCTTAGCGTCTCTTACATCTAGCTGAGGTAATCATATTAAATAGTGGAATGAGGGAACGAAAACGTCCTGGTGTTGAAATTGCGTTTATGATATATATACACAACGTGACTGTAGATTATAATGAGGTCGAAAGATAATAGTGGAAGATGAAAATGATTGTGTCTTATGCGATGAAGATGATTTCTCAGTGAGCTTGTTACTTTATGGAAGGAAACTGTGGCCCTCAAACAACTTGTTCGTATTTTTGTATCACAGCTGTGCGTATACCCAGAGAATAGCACATAAATTTCCACGAAATTGTGTGGACGTTCAGTTTAGGGATGTAAACTGATTATTATACTATCCTTCAAGATCGACAGTCTAAATTAGCGTAATGTTTGGGATTCTGACATTTTCAGTTAACTATATGATATGCCATGTGTGTGTATTTGGCATTTTCAATACATTTTAAGGTCTATTTCGTCAATTACAATTACGTGTTTCTAAATTTACATTCTAGTTTTTCTTGACGACTGTTTTCCCGTGCACTTGTAATCTTGACGACTGTTTTTCCGTGCACTTGTAATCTTGACGACTGTTTTTCCGTGCATTTGTAATCTTGACGACTGTTTTTTCCGTGCACTTGTAATCTTGGCGACTGTTTTTCCATGCACTTGTGATCTTGACGACTGTTTTTCCGTGCACTTGTAATCTTGACGACTGTTTTTCCGTGCACTTGTAATCTTGACGACTGTTTTTCCGTGCACTTGTAATCTTGACGACTGTTTTTCCGTGCACTTGTAATCTTGACGACTGTTTTTTCCGTGCACTTGTAATCTTGACGACTGTTTTTTCCGTGCACTTGTAAGCTGTTTTGTGTGAAATTAATGTAATTGTTGATTTATTTCTCTTTGTTATAAGCTGGAATGTTTGATTTGTAGATTTATTTCTCTTTGTTATAAGCTGGAATGTTTGATTTGTAGCTTGTTACACCAATGTATCTTGTATCATATTTCTAACTTCGGAGTGTAAAATGTTTAATTAAGTAAAGACTGGATGAAACACGACTTCTTGTCACAGGCTGAAAAAGAAATAAAGATTGGTGATCTAACGGGGATCAAAACTCGTATGCAACATCGTGATGTGTATTACAAAATGGTCATTTTTTTATGTTTTCGTGTAATTAGTGTTTATTTCAACTGAATTCGCGCTTCGATAATGAATCATAATTCTAAAGACAGCCTCAGCTTCCTTCTATAAGGTACTGTAAGTACAGCCTCAGCTTAATTCCTTCTATAAGGTACTGTAAGGACAGCCTCAGCTTCCTTCCTTCTATAAGGTATTGTAAGGACAGCCTCAGCTTCCTTCCTTCTATAAGGTACTGTAAGGACAGCGTCTGTCCTTACAGTACCTTATAGAAGGAAGGAAGCTGACGCTGTCCTTGCAGTACCGTATAGAAGGAAGGAAGCTGCCTCAGCTTCCTTCTATAAGGTACTGTAAGGACAGCCTCAGCATCTTCCTTCTATAAGGTACTGTAAGGACAGCCTCAGCTTCCTTCCTTCTATAAGGTACTGTAAGGACAGCCTTAGCTTCCTTCCTTCTATATGGTACTGTAAGGACAGTCTCAGCTTCCTTCCTTCTATACGGTACTGTAAGGACAGCCTCAGCTTCCTTCTACAAGGTACTGTAAGGACGGACCATGCAACTATTTTAAAATCCTTGCCTCCTCATACATGGAAGTGGGATTGGATTGCTCAATTTTAGCCTTATGTTAAATATGTTTTATATAATCAGAGGTTTAATTACCTTCTGTACTTGTCTTGAAGATGTTAATTTAAATGTGTACTTTGGTTTGGAAAAGTCGACATTATGTATTTTATATGTAATTATTATTGTACGACATGATGTATTTATATGTAATTATTATAGTACGACATGATGTATTTTATACGTAATTATTACAGTACGACATTATTATTATTATTTATTATACCGGCATGCTTTGACTAATATAAACGTCATTTTGATTTATTTTTATGTAATATATTTACCATACTTTTTGATTAGAATCTCTTAATAATTATTGTTGAATTTCTTCCATGTAATCTGTATAATATTTTATAAAATTACATTAATATGTTTTAACGAGATAGTCTTTGGAGTAGGACGTCGATAATAGTCGCTGACAAGAAAACATTCTATATACATAAGTTGGAAGTTAAGCTGTATCTTTATAGAGTTTTCTGTCGATATCGACTGTTATCTAGTAAACAAGCTATTTTTCACACGAGACGTGTAGTTCGAAGTTGTTTTTTTTTTACGTAGGATACTAAGGGACAGGTATCAGAAGAGAAGGGACCTGTTTCAATATTCACTTCTCCGGATGATAATGAACAGGAGGTATTTCTGAGAGGTAGTACTCAACATTCCGGCGTTTGGCGTGCGATGCCCCCTGTCGACCCTTACTTTAAACCAAGGCCTTTACATTACGCACGCGTAACTTTCTAAGGCCGTGTTTGAGACGGTCTGAAGCCAGATGTGATTAGGCTTACAAACATCCGAACCCTGAAGTCTGTCCCTAATATGCAAGCACGAGCCCAGTGAGGGGCCCACTTTCCTCTATAGCATTATACTGTTGGTTGTATCGGTCGGTCTAGTTCATTGAATTTTAAATGCTTGACCCTGTCCAACCATGAACTAGAAGTTCGGCTCACCAAACAGAATCTTCCCTTGCACCTGGGGTAGCTCAGCTTGTCCAAAGCATCCGGGACACAGAAAACTCAGTGGGCGATCCCTCGGGAAGACAGCTGCCACCCTTGTTTGGCGTGACCTTACAAGGTCAAACGAAGATTAGTGAAACGCCTAAATAGATATTCAGAACAAGCATAACTCTTTTGGTGGTAGAGGGGGGGGGGCATCATAAACCGTTTAGTAAAACTTGTATTGGCAGAAATATAAGCGGGGCAAACAGTAATTACTTTGATCTTCTAGTCCACACACACATACAATATTAGCGGGGCAAACAGTAATTACTTTGATCTTCTAGTCCATAATTACTGTTTGCCCCGCTAATATTGTATGTGTGTGCTTTGATCTTCTAGTCCACACACACATACAATATTAGCGGGGCAAACAGTAATTACTTTGATCTTCTAGTCCACACACACATACAATATTAGCGGGGCAAACAGTAATTACTTTGATCTTCTAGTCCACACACACATACAAAAATAAACCAGCAAATTTCTTGACAGTGTATTACAGGAAACATTTGGTAATATTTAAGCTCTGACCTTATCCTATAAGGTAATGTTTGTAACTCCTTCCCTGTAAACAAAGTGCAAATCAAATTCTTATATAAGTTACCGTAATCAAAGGCAGCAAAAGCGGGGGGCACTGGAAACAAATTCTCCCCAGATTTTGAACCGGTAGCGAAGTGCCCCTTTCAGTAGAAAATACACTGGTGTATAATTATTAGGGAAAATTGCTGTTTCAACTTTTGATTCAATGGTCAACGTTAACATACGAAAAAAGGTACTCCCCCCTCTTCGGTTTATTTCTACCCGATATTCATTTTATGCTAACTTTCAAACTAATAGGAACAGCATAAATCTTATAAACTTTCCGATATAAATGAAAGAAAAAGGCCCTCTTCCATCGCATTGTCACAGAAGAACCATTTTCGTCCCAGATCTCAAGTATGGTTTATAAGGATTAGGAATCTGAGCTCTTGAGTCTGAAGAATCTTCAAAATTTTATTATTCATTAACGTTCTCATGTGACGATGTGTGTACAAACGACAACTTATAGAGGCGCTGTATAATCCGGTCGCTTTTTTTCTCTCTAAGGCTAGGGGAATACTTTTTTATGTTGTTAGGGCATTTCAAGCTAGCTGACTTGATATGATATCGTATTACGCTAGAATAGGTTTTATACAAAATCTATCTGTCGGAAAACTCTCGTAAAACTCATACGTGATCGTGTTTGTTATATAGGCCGTATAGCCAATCAGCGTTGCTTTATCTCCCTTACCCCGGTTGGAGAATACGTAGTTTTTTTTACTTTTGAAGACATGGCAAATAATAATTAAAAAAGAAAGAAAGAACAGCACATGGAAAATGAAAGTTAAAGATAATTGAATATTAATTGTGTGGAGATTAACAATCGAGGACGTGATGGTTAATCGTGAACGACGAGACAGAAATTAAAGTAATACAGAAAACAAACAAAAAAGTTCTTCAGGAATATGAGGTAACCTAAAAATATTATAAAGACATTTCCTAAACAATTAATTCTTTGTGATGGCAGATAGAGAAGAAAACTGATATGTTCGGACCGAGTTATTGGACTAGTAACATTCGTTTTGTGGGTCGGGGGGGGGGGGTCAACATTCTCTGAGAATGTTTAAAATATATAGTTCACTAAATGTCAGCAGTGAATATATTATTCACAATGATGCGTATTTGTACAATTGAAAACACACATTAAGTTTTTGGGGAGTTGCAAATATTTCTTTTGACTGGGCTGGGCGTGGCCTAGTAGTTAGCGTGCGGAACTTTGGATCTGAGGATTCGTGGTTCGTTCCCCACTTTAGGGTACCTTTTAAGAATGACGAGTGATCATCAAATTATATTATTCGATGAGCAGTCCAACAGTTGGCGGCGGGTAATATTGACTATCAGTCTTCTTTGTAGTCTAGCGCAGATGGCCATCGTGTAGCTTTGCACGAACATTCGACACAAACAAACTTAATAAAAAAATGCAAGTATATATATTGTTTAAATGTTTGTAAAATAAACTTTTTTGAAAGTTAACGTTCAAACCGAGAGCGTAAGGCTTAGCTCCTCTACATAAGGGTGATGATAATTATATGGAATATTTGGTAACTATTCAATTCCTCTATAATATTTTAGTTTGTATAGTTTCGTTCTTGTTTTTTCTTATTACTCATGAGGAAATAGGACCACTGCTAACACATTACCCGCTTTAGATTCTATTACTTATTCATTGTTTCAGGTCATTTAGTCCCTCTGAAATGTGACGAGTTTTACAAAGTTGAAGCTTGCAGAACCTCTTGCCATTATTACAGTGAATAAAACTACACCAAGAGTTCACGTGACCAGTGAGTCATTGAGACTGGATGAGCACAGCAGTAATGGTCATTATAACGGCCTGTTCGCTCAACACACCAAGCTGATATTAGTAATTATATGAACTATAGAAAGGCCTGTTCATAAAATCGCATATTTCTGGGGGTGTGGCGTGATGGGCGGAATGTAATGGTCAGATATGTCTCGTGCTTCGAACAACGGGACCTATTTTAGAAATTGTGAGTTTTCGAAACGATAAACAAAGACAAGGGCCACCAATCAATACGATACTTAATGGTGTAGATTTTAATTACTTTTCGCAAATGATAAATTCGTTTTTAAAGTTTTTATAAGTATTTCTGTCCACACATCTTGTTGAAATAATCACAAGACAGCGGAATTAAAGTTAGGTTACCTCGTAATGCTAATAAATAGAGTACGCGTCTTCTGTACTTTTGTTATAATCGAAACCAGTATTACTGAATAACATTCAAAATATTAATTTTTTATTTTATTGTCGCTAGATGAGACTAATAGTTTACTACATTTGTAGTGTTGTTTGTTTATTTTAGCGCAAAGCTGCAGAATGGGCTATCTGCGCTCTGTTCGTTGCCGGGATCGAACCCAGAATTAACTTTCTTTTGATTTCAATAAACAAAATGCCTTTTATTTTTTATTTACCACAAAACTATATCATCAAGTTTAAAAATTATTCTTATTTAAAGACAATGAAAAAATAGTAAAGATGCATGTATTTTGCAAATCACGTGATATTCCTTAAGATTTTTCTGTAAAATGACATATCTGCGGGTTCAATTGGAGAGGTGCATATTTCGTTATTCCACTACGCTTTCAGCCGTTTTCTGTGTAAAGTGCTACTTTTCTTTATGTATTAATGTTTTCTTCGTCTAATTTATCTGGAATGGTCCAAAAGGAAATGGCCCGGCATGGTCAGGTGGTTAGGGCGCCCGACTCGCAATCTGAGGGTCGCGGATTCGAATCCCCGATCCGCTAAATATGCTCGCCCTTTCAGCCGTGGGGCGTTATAATGTGACGGTCAATCCCACTATTCGTTAGTAAAAGAGTAGCCCAAGAGTTGGCAGTGGGTGGTGATGACTAGCTGCCTTTCCTCTAGTCTTACACTGCTAAATTAGGGACGGCTAGCGCAGATAGCCCTCGTGTAGCTTTGCGCGAAATTCAAAAAACAAACCAAAATGAAACACTGTCCGCTTGAGACTGAATATTTACTTCACACGGATTTTGCAAAGCTTGCCTATTTTCAATTGAACAATACTGATGTTTTAACGAATGAATCAAAGTTTGAAAAGAGCGCTCTCTACTGTTTCAACTGAGAAAATTCGAAACTAATTCCAGTCATATTAAAAACACGCCACGCTAGGTTGCCATAAAAGTTTACGTTATTCTCTGCGGGACTTCTTTTCATTAGTTATTCGAGCCGCTCGTCCAATAAGCGTAATCTCCCATAATGTAAACGTTGGTTGTGCAGATGTATGTCTTACGATATATTATCGTTGTTTATATAAGATATGAAAGAATTGTGCCACATACCGCAGTATGCTGTGGTCTATATAATAAATAAATAATCCTGTGTTATTAATCCTCACATTATAGATGTGATTTCAATGCATTTGATAATAATTACAATTCACATATTTAATCTAGTTCATAACATTCGTTGTTTATAAAAAAAAAAATTATGATATAAATGTGCCTAGACTACTATTATGTCCGTCGTACCTTAACCGATCTGATGAGTCCTGTTATCGAGCGAAAGGCCTCGTCGGCATTGTATATTACGGATGTAATGCGGTTGATGTGTTACACGCTTCTTTGCTTTCACTCGAAAGTTTGTAGAATAATCTTTATGTTAATTTCGTACCACTATAACAATTACATCATCGGAGATGTTAACTGGTGTACATCTCATACAAGGTTGTTGGGAAACAATTAATATATAAATTATAGGATAATTATTGTTTGAAATCTAACCTGCATTGTAGCAATACATATGATTCGGATATTTTGCACAATGTCGCATTTCATAATGTCGAAAGGATTGTTCGAATAACACGTTAAAAACTTATGGTCGCTCCTTTTAAGCAGAAAGAAATTATTTCTTACATGGTTAATCAATATATATATAGAGAGAGAGAGAGAAAGGGAAAAGTTATTCAAAGCATGAAATATTTAATGTTAACTTCTGAGCAGAACAAGCCACGTACTTATACGAAACAATAAATTAACCTGGTTATCAGTATAGCTAATTAAATCTACTTTTCTTACGTTTCTACTTATGAATATTAGAATGCATTGTTTAATCAGTTGAGTACCCTCGCTGTTAACAATATTTTCGGCCGTAATCCCAGTAATATCTCACGAGGTTCAGTCAGATGAGGAGATTTAGGTTAGTCCTAAATACACATACCAAGCTAACAATGCAAAAAATCTATATAATGACAAATAAAATAAAAAAGTAGTAAAATTAGATACATTAAATATTATAACCAATACTGTTAATGACAGTAAATCAAACATATTAACATAAGCAATAATTTAAGATAAAATTAGATTTGCACAGACGCGTTTTTTCTTTTGCCTGTATGTAAATGTTGTCTATCATCGATTTTTTTTTACTTCGATGACGTCAAGACGAAGGTCGCCTACAATGGTTAGTGTGTCTAAACTGTGAACCTAAGAATTCGTGACTTACGACCCGTTACTGCAAAATCGCGCTCGTACTTTGGAGGTGTGGGCAATCTACCTGAGGGACGGTCAAATCCCACTATTCGGTTAGACAAGATTAGCCCAAGAGTTCGCGGTGGGTGTTGTTGACTAGCTGCCTTCCTTCTTGTCTATCAGTTCAATATTAGCCAAAAGTGCAAATCTCTGTAGAAATATGAACACTCCCAGTCAACATATCACTCTTAATCGGAATGAAAACGTGTTTTTTACTTTTTTTAGATGTTCATATTTTGATGAATGTACTGAACATAGTTTCTTTTGTTTTATTGATTATTTTAAAGCTGGTGCAGCGCTTCATGAATAATACGTTTCTAAGAGCGCATGCTCAGAAGCCTTCAACAAGATGGTTTGTCAGATACCGTCCCTGTAGCAGCACTCTTTAAAACATCATTTCAGATATTTCTATATTTTCTGAGACAAGTTCTTATTTGGGAAAGTACATTCCCTCTCTGAAACATCTCTGTTAACATTTTAAGTGCGCTTCAGGTATTGATTTACAACGGTTGTGTTCATCATACTGTCAACTTTTGTACATGTGTTGTTTTAAATTTACATAACGTGTTATTTGCTAACTTCTATTGTGAGTAAGTTCTCTCAGGTAATTCTGAGTAATGCTATTTCTGCTCATTTAATTTATAAATTACATCCTCGAATTTTATTTCATGCACCTTCTGAGAGCGTCTCATCTTTTCTTATACAATTGCAATATAGGCGAAGATCATTTTGTCTTTGCTTAAGCCCCCAGTGGCTCAGCGGTAAGTCTGTAGGCTTATAATGCTAAAAAACGGGTTTCGATACCCGTGTTGGGCACAGTGTTGGTGTGGCTTTGTGCTTAACAACAAACAAACAATCTTTGCTACATTACCATTACACGCTAAGATATTTGTAAACTGTGGACTAGTCCGTTTACGTAAGAAATAAATGAAACCATTTTAGAAAGAAAAAAAAAGTCGTGGTTTAGTATTTTGACCGTGAGGAAAGAACAGAAGTCTGAATGGTTCAAAGAAAACAACACAAATCCTGATACAAAATAGCAGGTTGACAGAATGAAGTATTTCGCTACAGAATGATCTCTTTCTTAGTCGTTGTTATGATCTAATGGTGGTATGACCTGCAACCGAGGGAAAGAAGGATATTTTTTTTTTTTTTAAGACGTAGTTTACTGTTTAAAGACAGTGGTAGTAGCTATTTCAATCCGGGTCTGTGCAGCAGAGTGGCGGACCTGGCTGTGCACCCTAGCGATGTTATTTCAGCTCACCTTCCTAACACTGGAAAAACCGAAGGGCTCTTGTAGCTTTAATGGCAAGTAAACAATGCTGACATCTTCCAGACCTGGAGCTTGTTCCCGCCATAAAAAGCATTCCCTCTTTTCTGCCGAACAATACGGTGCGGGTTTTAAGTGGAAGTTTATTTTTCCGTTGGCTGCAAGAAATAGTAGTCGTTTTCCCGATTGCCAAAGAATGACTTTCAACCAGATGCCCGTGACGTCTGGTGATTGATAGTGCCTATGCCCCTCTTTCTTCGTTGGCCACAGACCAAAAGCAGCATCTTGCGCGAGCGAGATGACAGAAATATATGTAGTGTTCCAGACTTTAGATCAAGATTTTCCTTCTTACATTAGACTCGAAGGCCCAGCATAAAATGCTTTTAGTAAGACGAAACCAAGTAGAGTCAGTTGACTTCTTTAATCAAACATTTGTTGCATCTCTCCTGCCTCACTCTACTTACTAAATGTACATAACTTCCCATTCTGTTGTCACTTATCAGCGTGTTTTAACCCGTCAAACATAGCTAATCACTTTTTTTTAATTAAAGTATACATACGACTGAAAGTATAGTTCCGGTAAACATTTAAAGTACACTTCATATGAGAAGGGGGGATTTAAATTTTATAATTTAAACGCTTGACTAAAAACTACATCATGAAGTCGTGAAAAGAAGATATCTCTTTATAAAGTTGGTTAATCTCGGAGTAATCTAATAAACAAAAGCGAAAGTTGTTTTAATTCAATGAGTTACTTATCTGCCAAAACCGTTCTGGGAGTGTAACGCGCTGAGCAGTTCGAGTTCACTCCTTTATATATATCTTTGCATATATAAAAGTTTTGTTAAGTGTTACACAAGACAAGAATATAGTATTCAAAAAGACAGTTTACAAATACAATAAAAGTGGTTTATGTATGTATAATTATTACGTATTACAGATAAACAAGTCGGCAGATATAGTGAAAGTTGTTTACGTATGTTTACCTGTTACTTAGGGCAGAAAAGAATGCAGCCGAGATATAAAGTGTTTATATATGTATAATTATTACGTATTACAGATAAACAAGTCGGCACATATAGTGAAAGTTGTTTACGTATGCTTAACTGTTACTTAGGGCAGAAAAGAATGCAGCCGAGATATAAAGTGTTTATATTTGTTTAATTATTACGTATGACAGACCGACAGTCGGCACATATAGTGAAAGTTGTTTACGTATGTTTAACTGTTACTTAGGGCAGAAAAGAAGGCAGCCGAGATATAAAGTGTTTATATTTGTTTAATTATTACGTATGACAGACCGACAGTCGGCACAATTAGTGAAAGTTGTTTACGTATGTTTAACTGTTACTTAGGGCAGAAAAGAAGGCAGCCGAGATATAAAGTGTTTATATATGTTTAATTATTACGTATGAAAGGAATACAATTAGCAGGTATTAAAGTATATATCTATAGTTTCTATTACTTATTACTGACAGTCAACATAGAGTTAACATTGTTTGTTTTATATTTAGCCGTTGCTTATGATAGGAACAAAAACAGTTAAGACTGTAAAAATATGTTTACATGTTACTCATGAAACGAAGACAGTAAAACAGCAAAGGTTGCGTATCTGATACTCATAACAACGACCTCAGTGGCACAGCGGACTTACACCGCTAGAAACCGGGTTTCGATACCTGTGGTGTGCAGAGCACAGATAGCCCATTATGTAGCTTTATGCTTAATTACAAACAAACAAGGCATAACAGTAGAGATTACATCGTATTTCTAACTGTTTAAATATCACTGTGTGTGTATGTGTGATTGGAGTCTGAAATTTAAAAACGTAACTTCTGATTCATAATAGCAGCATCCAACGTAAATTTTTCGTAGAAAATTTTCAAGTTGATACAGAGACTTACGCTTTCCGTTTTAGTAAGTCTGAGGTAACTAATTTCGAACGCTATTTAACATTTGGTAGTCTATAACGTAATCTCTTTCTCATTATTTCGTTACTATTTTTAATATGAATTATAAAACAGTTCTCTTACTTATATTATTCATGACAATCACTTCAACGAGTAAAATAAAATATATATGGCCAATTAGAAATTGAGACCGGACGGAATTTGAGTCCATTATATATTTGTTAGTATACTGTCTGGTCTGTTTACCCACGTTTAATTTCACTAACGTGTTTGTATATGTATTTCAATTTGCTTATATATATATACATATTAATCATTACTCCCGTCTGTTTATATATGTATTTCTCTGTAAGTTCAATAAATGTCAGTATGGTTTGATTTTTCATCATCACAGGCCTTCGCTTAGTCAATGTCTAGGTTCAGTAGACGTCAAGAGACTTGGGGTCGAGGTTGCATGCTAAACGGATTGTCGTGCATCCCATCTGTGTAATACTTTGTTTGGAAGCTAACAGCTGTTAAAGATATATTTGTTTGTCGCATCACATTCGTCGTGATGTATCACCCCGATTGAGCTCTAGATAAATACAGAACGTCTGTTATTGTGTTCCTTAGAACTCTGAACGGATCCAACCGACTTGTACTTGTTGATGGTGTTCTAGCATGGTTATATGTATACAAGAAATGGTGGTAACAATGGTAAAAAATAAAAAAAAGTGTTACCAATAAAAGCAACATAAACTACATGCTAAACCACTACCAATATCCGAGTGCGTTTATGACCAAAAATATAGCGCACCAACTGCCGAAAGTACTGAGTTCCTCCGTGAAATTATTGTTTATGATATAATATAATATATACATTGGTAGTGTTCTGAAGACACTATAGTGTCACAACACATAAGACTTAATGTTGAGTAGTAAGTAGAACTGTGTCTGGTGTTAATTGTTTTGACAGACCACTCAAAGCTTAGAACTGAGTAGTAAGTAGAACTGTGTCTGGTGTTAATTGTTGTGACAGACCACTCAAAGCTTAGAACTGAGTAGTAAGTAGAACTGTGTCTGGTGTTAATTGTTGTGACAAACCAATCAAAGCTTAGAACTGTGTAGTAAGTAGAACTGTGTCTGGTGTTAATTGTTGTGACAGACCAATCAAAGCTTAGAACTGAGTAGTAAGTAGAACTGTGTCTGGTGTTAATTGTTGTGACAAACCAATCAAAGCTTAGAACTGAGTAGTAAGTAGAACTGTGTCTGGTGTTAATTGTTGTGACAAACCAATCAAAGCTTAGAACTGAGTAGTAAGTTGAGCTGTGTGTAGTGTTAATTGTTGTGACAAACCAATCAAAGCTTAGAACTGAATAGTAAGTTGAGCTGTGTGTAGTGTTAATTGTTGTGACAAACCAATCAAAGCTTAGAACTGAGTAGTAAGTTGAGCTGTGTGTTGTGTTTATTGTTGTAACAGACTAATCAAAGCTTAGAACTGAGTAGTAGGTAGAACTGTGTCTAGTGTTAATTGTTACAATACATCACTCAAAACTTAGTACTGAGTAGGGCTGTGTCTAGTGTTTATTGTTGCTATATACCAATCAGAACTTAGTGTTTTGCACTAGATAAGCTCTATTTGCGATAGTCTTATGATGTGAATGTCCTGGTAGGTTTACAAGCAGCACATTTCTGCAGTATCTCCTGATCTGAGGTAATAAATATAAAGCAATTAGTTAGATGTTGTAAATGTTTGTTAGATAGATAAGTATACTTAATCTATTAAACGTGTGAGCTCTCTGCAACTTTAGACGCTCGTGGCACGTACACCATAGGTAAAAATATGCAAGACATTTTACTGACAAGAAAATGTCGACCTAACTTAAAAAGAAGAAAAAATTGAGCCCTTCGCCCAGTTTGTGAAAGTGTGGAAACAGGTAATACGTCATAACGGAAATGACGTACAAGTAACGTATTTCCATTCCACGTTGCAGTGATAATGAATGAACAACAGTGGTTCTCCGCAGGAATGGAAGGGAGGAGGATTCTCAACAACACTTCTAACTATATTTCAAAAAACACACACACACACTTACGCATACATAAGGAGATTATCTGTGTACATTATCTCCATAAAGTTCGCCGCTGCCATTTCCCTAAAACGATTTGCTTGTTTGGTACTATCTCCACTGTTTGCTGTGCATACAGCCGCTTAAAGTTTACTGTCAGCTGACAGATAATGGAACGGCACGTTGATAGGTCAGATGTCAGTTAAATGTGCATACGTATCCAGAGTAAGCTGTTGGGTACTAAGCCTTAAACTTCTGCTGCGTTCCCACTTAGCTAGTGGGTGATGGATTGATAAAAATTACCGTAGGCAAATAGCGGGTTGAGTGTTCAGAAAAAATGAATTACCCGACACGTGCTCTGCTAAAATGGGACGTGTAGCGACATCTTCTAAGGAACCATAGCAAAAGTACACCCCCCCCCAAATATATTTCATTAGGCACTTAGCCTTGGGTCAGAAATTGACCAAACGGCTGTCCACTGATGTTTTTTTTTTTTTCATATCGCGTAAAGGTAAATTCAGTGCTTTGCATTTAAATAGTCAGTAATGAATTCACTGTTTTACATTTGGGTATCCAGCGGTAAATTCGGTTGTTTTTTGTTTAGGTAGTATGTAGTGAAATCAGTGCTTTTCATGTACATGATCAATAATAAGTACTGATCTTTACAATTAGGTAGTCAGCGGTAAATTCAGTGTTTTACATTTGGGTATCCAGCGGTAAATTCGGTTGTTTTTTGTTTAGGTAGTATGTAGTGAAATCAGTGCTTTTCATGTACATGATCAATAATAAGTACCGATCTTTACAATTAGGTAGTCAGCGGTAAATTCAGTGTTTTACATTTGGGTATCCAGCGGTAAATTCGGTTGTTTTTTGTTTAGGTAGTATGTAGTGAAATCAGTGCTTTTCATGTACATGATCAATAATAAGTACTGATCTTTACAATTAGGTAGTCAGCGGTAAATTCAGTGTTTTACATTTGGGTATCCAGCGGTAAATTCGGTTGTTTTTGTTTAGGTAGTATGTAGTGAAATCAGTGCTTTTCATGTACATGATCAATAATAAGTACCGATCTTTACAATTAGGTAGTCAGTGGTACATTTGCTGTTATGTTAAACTTATATTAAAGTTTTTCTTCATTACCCATTCAAGCCGTCTCCAGCCATTATTAGTCTCAAAGTGGGTTCATCGTCATCGAATAATAAAGCTTTACTGTGTAGCGTATAAGTATTATTCTTAACTATGTTTAACGCAAACTGAAGTTTATTATGAGATATTTCTATAAACGTAAATCAAATCACTACCTATATCTCCAGAATGTATCTTTGTTAACTCAATATTCACTTTTACAGCTTCGTCAGGAGCTATCGACTGGATTATAGCGAACTTCTAGGTTATCGATAGCTCCTGACGAAGCTGTAAAAGCGAAATATTGAGCTGATAAAGATACATTCTGGAAATACAGGTCGTGATTTTATTTATGTATAAATATTGCTATAATTAGAAGTAATACAAACCGAAGAATCAGTCACTATCATACTTGTTATTACTGCTATTTTTTCCTTTCTTCTTGCGTGTATATATATCATATATATGTATACTCATAGACTTGTATTCAATGGTACGTTTCCATGCAACTAGTGTGTGTTAAGTGATGCCACTAGTTGGTTTTTATGTAGGATGTGATTCGTCAAGATCTTAAAGGATCACATAACGCCAAATTGACCGTTGATACCTTAGCAACCAAGATAAATATTATCATTTCTACGTCGTAAGTGCCACCGTGTTATTTATTTCTGTCCTAGTTTCAGCACTTTTTACTTTGGCCGAGGGTTTATCAATTATATGTATTATCGCGTACAACTGAGTATCGAAAGACATCAAATATTTATAACTGACTGTTGATCATTCGACAAACAAATATATTGTAAGACTGAAGCCGACGAATGATGTCATCACTGTGTGTATAGTGAATTGTATACGCATGGGAATTGAGAAGTCAGGCTAAAAGCGAGGTTTTCATGTAGGTGTTAACTTGAAGGCTTCGTCATATTAAAACGAGTGTTCATCTCTGTTTCGTATGACAGCCTTCATTTATTAAACTCGTGAAATTTCATGATAATATTTAAATCGTGCATATAAATAAAATACCCCTTGAAATTATTTCAGCCTTTGATGTTATATTAATTTTTTTATTTGTACTGGTAACAAGATAGATCATAGAACAATCCGTTAGTCAAGGTGTATAATGGTGGTTGTAAGAACTGGTAGCACCTAAAAACCACCGAAAGCTGAGTGGTTCGTGTGTATAAGAAAAAGTTATAAACAAACCTTGATGTTATTTTCGACATCTTCTTCTGTGAAACTTAATGGTTGTATACACAACTTAATAATTATTGTCTTTTGTTTGTATAAGCTTGTATTATTTGCCTTTCATTTCTCAAAGTTTTCTTATTTAAGTTCACTATATTTTGTTTGTTTTTTCTGTTGCATGATCGAAATAAATAACAATTCGGAGCGTTAAGCCGTTTGTTTTCAATGTCATTCATGTGTCGTACATCGGAAGATAACTTTTGAATTGTTTTTGTTCGTTTGTTTGTTTTTCGTATAAGCACTATCACCTTGCTGTAAATATAAGCTCACAGATGGCGTATATCCACAGAACAATCCCTCTATTGTTTAATTGGCTGAGACCACCAGTGCGAATATGAAATAAACACCAAATGTCCAAGTAATATCTCATTCAACATCATAAATGCAAGATATAAAAATAAAATATTTTTGGAAAATAGCCAATTAAAACAAATATATCATATAATGATGCCCTGTGTTTTGAAACACGCAGTAAACGCCTGAATGTATAAAAACGCTAAGGGGGGAAAGTTTGTTCGGAGTTAAGCACAAAGCAACACAGTGGGCTATCTGTGCTCTGCCCAAAAACGAGTATCGAAACCCGGTTTCTAGAGGTGTACATACTGCTGTGTCACTGGGGAGCAAATATTCCTGGCTAATTATGTCTCGTGATGTTACTATATTATGTCCCTCTATCACATCCCCCCTAAAAAAAAAAGAGAAAATAAATATCAAAAATGTACATGTGACCGTCATTCCGAGGATAAAGCTTCTAACCATTAGAGAAAACCTGGTCTGTGACCATGTCTGAAGCCTAACTACGCTGTTCATCACTACAATATTTATTCACATTCTTTAACCTATGCTATAAAATTCTGTCGCTAATCCCATATGATAATACCGTATTTTTCGGTGTTTAAGACGACGCACTTTTTTACCCCAAAATTTGATGTCAAAATATGCTTGCGTCCTATACACCGAAGGTATGAATAATATATATGTATATATACGATATACACAAGCCATGTGTAAATATATTTAAATAAGCATGCATAATTTAGTTCAATTGAATGTGTTATTTATAACAATAGTAGTTTTTTCTTTTAAAACATAACTATTTATAATGCTCCCTAAATAATAATAAAAAAATTACAGTGAAAGCAATGAAGATTTTGTAGGTTTTGAACCAAACTAAATAACAGTAATCCGTTTTTTTATTTATGATATTTTCTTATTTTGATGTTTTGAGCTCTTTTGTGTTTAGAACAATATATACTAATTTTTAAAGTATCAAATTGAATTTTTGTT
>NW_013666099.1:352417-361543 GCF_000517525.1 Limulus polyphemus | reverse complement strand
ATTTTTGTTCAATAAAAATATTTCAAATGCGACTGTAGCCTTTTTTTCCCCCAAAACTTTGTCTTATACACCGCTGCGTCTTATATTCCGAAAAATACGGTACTTCTCTGACATTCTGTTTTTATCTCTTAAGCCGAAAGTTATACACTTTACATCATATGTTTTAACAGGTTAATATATCGGGTAAACGTTAACTCTTCATGTTGTAGGTACGGTTATTCCTCTTCCAGCTGTAGTAATGATGGTGCTTTCAGAAAGTCTTGCTGTTAATGAGCAAAGGTCCTCGATACGTTCGTATATAACTTGCAGGTATGTACGAGGCTTTTCCCGCGAAGGTGATCACCATGTCTGTTTTGTCAGTAACACTAATGGCGGGCGTAGGAGCACGAGGTTTAACCAGCTTTTCGCATGTAGATTGCAGTGTGTCGGGATCAGCACACAAATAATTTACTGTTCATCGTGAATTTACAAAAAGGAGGTCCCTCGGAGGCGTCGTATGTCCTGACAACTGGGGAAGAAGAGGGTGGGAGTGGGAGCGAGTGCACGTTGCTTATACTCTGTATCTTAGTAACCCAATACCCGATGAAACAGTGCAGTGAGTCACGGCCTGAAATGTTCTGTTTCTTTGTTTCTTCCACGTATAAGGGGATTAGGTGTAGCTCTAGCTTCTTCATGTAACGGTCACTGTGTGTCATCAATGTCGAGTGAATTAGTAATAACTGGAAAAAAAAAGAAAGAAAACGAACAAAAAACATACAAGTTCATGAAAAAATCAATATGAGGCATTATTGTGTTATATATTTGTCTTTTTTTTTACCACATTGGGCTAACTACGGTGTCCACCGCGTGGAATCGAACCCCGGATTTTAGCGTTGTAAGTCTGTAGATATGAGGCATTCTTGTGTTTTATATATATATATTTCTAGCCACGGGGCTGTCTACGGTATCAACCGCGGGGGAATAGAACCCCGGTTTTTAGCGTTATAAGTCTGTAGATATGAGGCATTATTGTGTTATATATATATATATATATTTCTAGCCACGGGGCTGTCTACGGTGTCTACCTCGGAAGAATAGAACCCCTGTTTTTAGCGTTATAAGTCTGTAGATTTACCGCTGTCTCGCCAGGAGACTGTTATATATATATATATATATATTTCTTTAGTGATGCACAAATAAGATTTTTACCTGTCTTTACACAGGCTATGTACGGTGTTAAATTTACACCCTTTCATGCGTCATGTTTCTTAGTGTTCGTTGTATTCGGGTTTATACAACACTATCAAAAGGTTCGTGAACATACCATTGTTATTGTAATTGTTATAGCGACCTTTGGCCAAATTTCAATAATTTAGTGCATGAATTTTGAAAAATAAATCAATTGATACTTCCAAACATTATACATTTTTTGTACGTATCTAAGGTACTTATTATGACATGTATGTAAAGTTTGTATTAATTTTTCTTTTATTCTTAATGAAATACCAATAATTCTTTTAGTCTCAAAGTTATATCCAAAATACAAGATAGAACTCCAAATCAAAAACTTTAGGACTATCACTATTGTAAAATTAAATAGTAAGATAAGTTGTGTTTGTTTAAGCATGAAGCTACACTATGGGTTATTTGAGCTCTGTCCACCGCGGGAATCGAACCCAGGATTTTAGCTTTGCAAGCCCGTAAAACCCCCGCTGACCCGCAGGGAGACATCAAGATATATAAACCATTTCTTGTTAACAAAAATTAGATTAAAAATAGGAATAATTGCATAAAAGTAGCCAAGTATGGGGTTCTTAATATGAGATTTTTGAATCTTTTTAAAGTAAATATTAATGTTTGTTACAAATTTTAGGTTCAAATATTTCGTTTGTGTATCATTAAAGAATTAGAGATTTATCCGAGTTTATAATTATATGAAGTATACATGTATCTAATGTGTTGAGAATTTAAGTTCTATATACTATAATTTCGTACCTACGCCTATAATTACTAATAATGACAGCCAATCGAAGAAATTAAGATTTACAGTGACTAACCTGCATCAGATAAATTAACGGTTTTCTGAGTTTTATAATCACAGAAATAGATAATATAGTAGTTGTAAATAACTTTCATTCCGAGTGGATTATCATGTGGTGAAGAGCGAAGCCTCAAAATTTTCCACTATTTCATGTGTAGGGATCAGTGATATGGCTGAAATACAGCTTCACAGTCCTCCGAAGGAAGAGGAATTGGTTCTTGGGGGAGAGATGGTACTTCGATGTAAAGCTGAAGGGAGCTCTAACATCAGCTACGTGTGGTTCCACAATGGTAACAAGATCTTCAGGAACAACAGAATATCCATCCGCCACAGACGACTTCAGATTGATAAACTGACCCTTCAAGACAATGGGATTTATTCTTGTCGCGGAGTTAACAAAGCTGGCGTTGTCACAAGCGCTAACAACTTTGCTCTCCGTTTAAAAAGTAAGTCTTAAAATGTTTTCTAGGTCAGTTTTTTCCAAACTCTTTTAGTCTGAGACTCCCTTGATATGAATAAAAATGTTTGAGGCCCCCTATATCCTATAACTTTAGCATGGTGATTGAAAAACAGTGCCGTAATAAAAATAATATCTCCTTTCGACATACTCTATCATTTAATTAATTCAACATAATTTTTATTGACTTGTTGTTTATTTAGAATTAAAATTAATTCAGCATCTTTGTTTTCGGGCCATTTTGGCGGCCCCCCAGAAAAAGCGTCACGGCCCCCAGGGGGGGCCGCGCCTCCCACTTTGGGAAACACTGTTCTAGATTACCACAAACAAAACAACTTAAAGCAGATGTATTTTATAATAAAAGAGAGTGAAGTAGTCTGTTCAGGTGTGAAAGAGATACTACATCAAAATGAGAGCGGGATAAAAGAATTTTAAGGCCCTTCGCACAATGGTAATTTTACTCCGCGGTTCTTTAAGCTATACACATTATGTCATGTACAACCTGTAAATATGAGAACATCTTTGTATCCGGAAAAAAAAAAGAGTTAAATCTTTCTCGGCAAAAAACACAAGCGCCATTGACAGTGCAAAGGTTTTATCTTCTTGATCTGATAATCTAACACCAAATATAATTAATTAAACAAATCATCGTACCCGCCCCATTAATAGAGAGGCTGAGAGAGCCTAATCATCATTGTAAAACATGAATGAGTGAATGTATGTTGTACTATCTCTGATTGTTAATACCACTACTTCACGAATCTCGTTGAGATAACTATTTTTCCACAGTTGGTCGGGGACCCAGACCTCCTCTGAGCTGGGGTCTCTGAGCGAGCCTACAGAACATGCTTGAGTTATAATACTGGGGAACAGGGGAATATCAATGTTTAGTTTCATCTGCTGATCTAAGTATCAATTTGTGGTTTATGTTTTATATATTTGATAATGTAGGAACTGCCCTGTCGTCGATATGTTATGTAAAGGTTCTAATTAAAGGAATAAAGTACTTTCTACCATTTAAGAACATAAAGTTAGAGCAGCTTCTGTGGGTTGTATTGATAATCTTTGTCAACGAGACAATATAATGTTTTATCATTTAAAGATTATATGTAGGATAATATATATGTATTATTTCACGAGTCACTGTTAAGTGGATTATATTCGAACCCTGCTGAAATCAGCTGGATTTAATACAAGTTTACAGAGGCATCTTCTGTTAAGTAAATTCATACATACAGGGTGTCCAAAATGTCTGAAACCACAGGTCATTTGTTACTTTTTTATTTCCAGACACGTGACTGATTATGGCGCTGTCAAAGCATGAGAAAGTCGAGCTAATCTTGCTATTAATCCAAACTTATTATGTATTAGAAGGACAGCATGTGGAACACGTCTGTAAAATTCACTAAAGTGTCTATAGTTTCAGACTTTTTGGGACACCTTGTAGTTTTTGTGGTTTTGATTGTTTTTTTGTTGTTTTTTTTTGCATGACTATAAGTTATCAAAAGAACAAATAAATCATAAATGTTGTTAAGAGTAGTGGTTACGGTCATCCAGTGTTGAATATGAAACTAATACCAATAATTTGCAGATAAAGATGCGCCTCAAATCCTGAAACTCCCTCAAGACATCACTGCCAAGAAGGACGACTCTGCCGTCTTTGACTGTGTGTATAAGAATGCTGTGGCTGTACAGTGGTTTTTTCGCAACAAAGATGTTCCTCTCACCAACAGTTCCAGGTGCATGCTTTGATCTAAGCTTTTTTTTTACTCTGTCAGTTGTATACATTTTCACGGCATGGTGTCACCTTAAGTTTTTTTACAGATTTACTCGATAACATAAAATAGTTTGTTTGATTTTGTTTGAAATTAAGCACAAAGCTATCCGTGCACTGCCCACCACGGGTATCGAAACCCGGTTTCTAGCGTTGTAAGTCCGCAGACATACCGCTGTGCCACTGGGGGCTAATATAAAAGCAAAAGGGCGAAATATTTTTTTACATCTCAAGTACTGGAGGTTTATAGTTACTCATTCAGAGTTATTAAAAATCTTTGCTGTTGTTTTTGCTGTCGGAATTGTGAATGTTTGAGAGTTTTTGTGGATCATAATGAAATGTTAATATTTCTAAATAAATCTCATCCAGTGGACATGAAAATTGATCTTAATTTTTCTTTCCTACTAAACGTCTCTCGAAATCAGTTTGTAATATATTGTGGTGATGAACGGATAGGGATCAAAATAGAAAATATGAATAGACTTAAACGTTAACTGTAAGCCTTTTCGTAATTAAATATTATTACACCATTTATTTCCACGTTAACGAATAGAAAATATCTCGTATACAAAGAACAACATTTTTACCGTAATTATTATGATTTTATATTTAGTATTAATGTATAATTCTTTTGATTTACTTTCGGTTAATCACGAATATTAAGTTGCGAATGGCAGAGTATCACGTTTCAAGAAAACACTTGCCTGAGTACTCTCCTAGTTTCGAACCCTGATCAAAAGTGTGACACCAGTTCATTGCATTAGAGTACTGGATAATTTAAATGCTACTAAATAATTTAAGGTAATTCTTTAGTTAAGGTTCTGTTAAATATGTTTTATGTTTGTAAAGTTTTATTAACTGTACCTTCCACTGAAATTGCTTTAATCTTCGTACATTAATATGTTTTGTTTTTTGTTTAGATGGCATCACAGAATCTTAGATTTATTATTGGCAATTAGAACAGCTTCTCTTAAAACACCCCTGGTGGCTCAGCGGTAAGCCCGAGGGCTTATAACGATAAAAATCGATTTTCAATACCCGCGGTGGGCAGAGCACAAATAACCCATTGTGTAGCTTTGTTTTTAACGGCTAACAAAACCTATTAAAACCAGTGAAGCAGGCTTAAAATATACGTTTCTATGGTGGTTATGTCATTGTGGTTTAATTATCAAAGTATATGTAGGAAACATTTTGTCAGCAGATTTTCCCCTGTGTATTGTTGAATGTTATAGATTTGTAACTGTATGGTTGCCGTAGAAACGAATTATCTACTTTCAGCTATCCGTAATCCACTATAGTAGTACAAAGTCCACAAAATTCATCTACAAAGAAAACGGAATTGCTATAATTTATTGTATCTAAGCACGCATAGAATGATGTTCGAGGGTGCACGAAAGAATAATTTCATGAATTTATATCTCAGTAATACGCACCTGCCCTTTGTTTTCGGATATCTGCGCTAAACTACTCAATGGCTATCCGTGCTAACCGTCCGTAATTTTTAACTGATATACTAGAGAGAAGGCAGCTAGTCAACAATATCCACCGCCAACACGTGGTCTACTTTTGTCTGACCTTCACCAAAGTGCGGAGCGCGATTTTATATTTATTTCTATGCGGTAACAAGACGCGAAAGATGGAGTCGCAGATCTCTAGGCCACGCTCGGGCCGTTGCCATTTGGGACTGAACAACTTTCAAAACAGCAAAGCTTTTGAATTTTCACAACCAATGCTTCAGATCCGTTGTGATTATCATCCAAAAATCGAAAATCACTTGCAAACACATTTATTTCATGTACCCGTTTGGCATAGACACTAATTATAAGTTGAACTCCAGGTTTCAGTGATATTTTTGTGATTATTTGTTGTCGTTTTTCTTTGTGTATTACACTTAGGCCTAAATAGAATTTTTGTGATTAGGTTTGTGAGATAGCCTAATGTATAGAAATGTGGCTGCTAAATGCATCATATCACTCGGGTTTCCAAAACTTATTGTATCAAATGTCAATGTTAAGTTTACAAAATTAGTTTGAATTATTAAGCTTTATCGCGTGACAGGCGTTGCAAACTAAAGAGTATACACGTTAGGCCTTCTCTGCATTCGCTACGGCTAATATTCATTCCAAAAGAAGACGTAATTTGTTGTGCATTTATGGATTACTAAAGTAAATGCTAACAGAATATAAGAACATTTATATTCATCGACTGGCGCGTAATTATTCGTATAAAATGTTTATCGTTCGAAATAATTTTGGCCAAAAAATAACTAATGGTTAATATTCTTAGCCGTATGCATAAATATTTCTATTAAGACGGTTGTTATTTTCTTAGCACATATCTACACGATTTGAAAGAAGAAAAAAAAATATTGTGAGTAGCTGCGAGGAATAAAAACATACGCTTTCCTCCGGTTTTAAGAAATGTACATTAACGACTACAGATTTTTTCGAAATACTTTCTAATTTATTTAGAAAATCGAAGAATTTTTCGAACGCATTTGTTTACGTTTATGATGGATTATGTCACATATTCCATTAAAAATATAGGTCGGAGTTTGTAATTATTATAATTTTTTGCAGGTACGAAAAAAAATTGTTGTTTGTCTTTACAACGTATTTAATAGCAAAGTAAAATGTTCTTGTTTTCTTAAAGTAGTTCTGAAACTCGCTTTGTTCCTGGATATCAGAAGAGCTTGTCTATCTCATTGCTTTTACATTTTTCACAAAGGTTGTTGTCCCACAAACGGCAGAGACGGAGTTATGTTTTTGTTGATCTGTCATTGGAATATGTCGATAGTTTGGAAAAGACTATTGAAACCGTCAGCGGAGAAGAGTGGATAAGTCGGAGACGCAGGAGAAGGATTGTTTGCACTGGTATTTATCAGCAGTACCGCGGCGTTCTTATGAGCTTCATCGGAAAAACCCTGATTATGATGGATGCGACCCACTTCTTAATAGAAACGTCGTCCTCGTGCAGGCGGAAGTAACTCGCCTTCCTCCCTTTCATAGTTAATTTCCTGTTGTGTCACAAAGAAGAGGGAGCGATTCCAACTCCAAGCCTGCTTACCCGTCTTAAAATAAATTAGATGAATCGTAAGACGGTCATTGAGATAGTCAAGAGAACTGAATTCTAACGAGACGTTTCGAAAAGCGGCGCCATTAAACACTTCATGAGCTAAACACGAGCTCAAAGATATTGTAAACTCAATTAGAAAAAAAAAAAAAGACCACGCTGTTCTGCTCAAGGTGTAAAGGAATGAGAAAATGTGGTAGTTGTCCCCGCGCAGCAGAAGTGTCCAATTAAGACTTAATACCTTCTTTACACGAGCTCGAAGATATTGTAGACTGAATATACAAAAATGGACGCTCTGCTGTGCTCGAAATATAAAGATATGAGAAAATATTGTATTTTTCTCTGCGCAGCAGAAGTGTCCAATTAAGACTTAATACCTTCTTTACACGAGCTCGAAGATATTGTAGACTGAATATACAAAAATGGACGCTCTGCTGTGCTCGAAATATAAAGATATGAGAAAATATTGTATTTTTCTCTGCGCAGCAGAAGTGTCCAATTAATACTTAATACCTGGGCCCGGCATGGCCAGATGGTTAGGGCGTTCGACTCGCAATCTACGGGTCGCGGGATCGAATCCCCGCCCCACCAAACATGCTCGCCGTGGGGGCGTTATAATGTGACGGTCAATTCCACTATTCGTTGGTAAGAGAGTAGCCCAAGAGTTGGCGGTGGGTGGTGATGACTAGATGCCTTCCCTCTAGTCTTACACTACTAAATTAGGGACGCGAAATCCAAACAAACAAACTTAATACCTTTTTACACTTTTACAGAAAACATTTTACGAAGACATTGAATATTGCTCTGGCTTTGCGATAATACAAACAAACCCATCCTGTTTTACTCTTGTTATTTGTATAGAAATTGATTATGGTAGTTGTTTTTTTTTTAAAGTAAGATTTACGATATGCATTTTAAGTTTGAAAATTCAATAATTGTAATGGTGTCTTAAAAAGGTATTTTATCTACGTATTTCCATTTCTGTGATCAAAATTCACATTTAATACACTTTGAAATATAAATGTTTGGTGTAGGTTTTCGTACAACTGCCCCATTCGATCTTGTGAGAAACAGAATTTGTTGTATGTACCTGGTATACCCCCTGTATTGTTCTATCTGGATGTCGTCATATTTCTTTAAATATTTCTAAAAAAAAGCTACTTTGTAATATTTTATTTTTCAATAATCTAGGTACATCACGAAAATGCTGTTATGCAATTCTGACTTTGTCATTTTAAAGATTATTTGGCACATTTTTTTATACATTACACACACTCACACATGTACACTGAGTGGTCACAAGTAAATAGACACCTAATTTTTCGTCATTTAACTGATTTATGCTAATTATGTTCACAGAGCACTATATAAATGAAAATGGTCCGCACACTAATTATCTTGTGCTACAACATACCTAGAACTGAAGGTTCTCTCGAATTGTCAGATTTTGTTAGAGGAAGGATAGTTGGTCAAGCAGATGGTGGAATCAGTCAGCGGCAGATTTCGCAGAATTTGGGAATCCCGCTTTCGACAGTCAACAGAATCATCGTGCAGTT
The DNA here is from genome assembly GCF_000517525.1 of Limulus polyphemus. Lineage (NCBI taxonomy): Eukaryota > Metazoa > Arthropoda > Merostomata > Xiphosura > Limulidae > Limulus > Limulus polyphemus. Next base: position 352,664 of record NW_013666099.1, on the reverse strand, counting down.
CAGGAAACACGGCAAGGAAACAACTGAGCAGCGTCTGGTCGTCCTGGTCCATCGGAGAGGACAAAAAGGACTGTCAAGAGGAGCATCGAAATGGGTCCCAGGTTAACGACTGCCGAAGTGGCCAAAGTTGGTGGGATGATCCCGAAATATGTTTAACGGATTCTCCACAGATTGGGTTATCGTTGCAGAGCAGCTAGATGGAAGCCCTTATTAAGACCTGCGAACATAGTCAGACGAAAAAAGTGGG
>NW_013666099.1:344576-352042 GCF_000517525.1 Limulus polyphemus | reverse complement strand
CACACAATCTAAAATTGACGAGATAATTCTCACAATGCTCCAAAGAATCAATGAACTCCACGAAGCGAAAGGAAGATCTACTAGATATTAATTAAATTATAAATATATCAATTCATGTGAATATGACTGAAAAATTTTATTTTTTCTGAAAAGGTGGTGTCTATTTATTTGTGACCACGCTGTGTATATGACATTATGTGTGTAATATATCTATATAATACTTTCGATAAGCTTTTGTTTTTTTATATTTCGGTTAATCATTTTTACGTTTCTTATACAATAAAAAAGACACCGAAATGTGTTAAATTTTCTTTGAAAATTATGAATTTTCATTCGTACGGAGCTGCTTAGAAGCATCAACTGTTAGAATAGGTAGAAGTAAATAAGAGCCTGTGGTGGCTTTGCTTATTGACTCATTTCTTTGTTTTTAGCCCAAACTTACACAATAGGCTATCTATGTTCTGTCCACCGTGGGGTATCGAACACCGGATTTTAACGTTGTAAGTTCGTATACTTAACGCTGACCCACCGGGAGATTCTTATTGACTCATTGCAGTATTTGCGCAAAGAAAGAAAAATAAAATCGCTGTGACTTTACCATGGCTCAGATATGTGTAACATTATTCGATAGGCTACAGATAAATTTATACCAAGATCGAGACTTTAAATAAAGCTTTTGAAATGCTTTATACGTTAATTTAACATGACACATATACCACTGGAGATCGCTATGAAAGACGCTTTCTATGTTGTTGTTTCGGGAATTATTTTGTTAATTGTATGCACGTGCTTCTCTGGCCTTAGTGAATTCTTGGTTATAATACTGACAGATGAGATTATTACTTTAGAAGGACAGAACTTGTAACATTACTGTATTTCTTAAACGACTGACTTAATAACGCCCGTATGTAATTTGTTTTAATCGACTGCGTTAGCTCACATTCATTCACCGTAATTGGATGTGAAAAAAAAAAGCCTTACTAAGGCGTGATGTTTTAGTAACAAACTCAGTGTGTAGGTTGTTTATAGCCCGTTAACAGTGTGCAGAGAACCAACTGTCACCAACACATGCGTGAAGCTATCATGAAATCGCTGTCACAATTAGCGAACTTAATGTCAGCCCCGACGTTCTTGCTTAATGTTTTTATATTATTTTTACAGTAGTTTTGCAAAGTGCTGAACTTATTTGTTTAATAGCTTTTTAAAGGTGCTTTGTGAAAATAAAACTAGGAAATTGGGGTTGAAACTTTCCTAATCCTACCCCAAAAAGGCTTCTGTTGTTCGGAGCCTCCCGTTGGCTTAGTGTTAAGCCCGAGGGCTCTTCACGCTAAAAATCGGGTTCCCATACCCGTGGTGGGCAGGGCACAGACAGCCCTCAGTGTAGCTTTGTACCTAATAACATACAAACATGTTCTTCGGTATTAGACTTGTAGCATGTATCATGTTTTTCTTAATAATGTTTGTTAGGCAGCGTTATCTTGTCATTTAGCTTTCTATTTTTTGACAGGACCAAGATAACGTGAAAAGTTTTAATTAATATTGTTTGTTTGAAATTAAGCACAATGGGCTATCTGTGCTCTGCATACCACGGGTATCGAAACCCGGTTTCTAGCGTTGCAAGTCCGCAGACATACCGCTGTGCCACTGGGGGCTAATTAATATTGATAAACTAACTTGTTTTTAAATTCACTTTTTGATAATTAATGATATGATTTCAGTGTGGCATTGTTTGGTTGTCTTGTACCCTGTAAGATTTGAATTGTTCATTCTATTGACACTAGTAGCCTAGCAACATGGGACTGAATACAGGGTTCTTACGTGAATCTAGTCGCCCAGCAACTTGTGATTGAATACAGGGACTTGCGTGACGTCCATTATCTAGAGACATGCCACTGTATACAGGGTTCCTACGTGACACTGGTTGCCTTGCAGCGTGGGGTTGAATTCAGAATTATTACGTGAAACTGGTTGCCTAGCAGTGTGGGGTTGAATACGGAATTATTACGTGACACTCGTAGCTTAGAGACATGGGTTGAACACGAGGTTATTACGTGACATTGGTTGCCTAGAGAAATTGAATTTTATACTGGGTTATTACGAGACATGGGATTTAATACGGAGTTGTTATGTGTAAAAAAATAAAAATGACCAGCATCCTATCTGTAGGTTTATTTAGCCTTTTATTTTGTACAGAGGGGGAACCAGACTAAAGATTGCGCCACTATTGAAGTGATCGTTAATATATAATTATATTTAACATAGTTTTCTCATTCTGAATTTCTTTTCTCCAGGTTTACAGTTTACCCTAATGGCTCCTTAGCTTTGTTGAGAGTGAGAGATGGAGATGAAGGAATATATCGCTGTGTGAGTGTCAGTGCTTCTGAAGACGACCCTAAACAGACCTATGTGGCTTATTTGAGAGTTGCATGTACGTATGTTTAGAGTGATACATACTTTTGTGGATAAATGGATACATATTCGTTATCTGCCAGTTGTCCAGACTCTTTTCTTGTGTTTTTTGTGAAAGCTGTTTGTTTGCTTCTCTCTCTCTCTCTCTTTAAAATCGTTAAATGAAATTATAAATGTTTGAATTTAGAGTGGTTTTAATAACTCACAATATATGACGCCTAAGTCATAAAATTTAGAATTTTAGTTTTTCGTACGAAGAATTAAATTTCGTGGTTTAATTCGAGACAAGAGGTTTCTTGGTTTAACTTGACATAAACATTGAGTCACGTTTTTTTTTTCTAATCGTTATAAACAACTAAAGTATAAAATAACTTGTTTCTTTGGATTAATAAACAACTGGAGATTAATTGCTCGCATAAAATCGTTTCAGTTCTTCGTGACATCACAGAGGATTCTTTTGAGCCCCCAGTAAATCCACACGAAAAGACCGTTGTTCCTCGGAATGGAGTATTTGAGATCATGTGTAATCATCCAGTTGGGCATCCAAAACCAAGACTCTGGTGGGAAGGACCCGATGGTCATGTGATCAGTGACGCAGGCCATGTAAGAGTTGACGATACCCGACTTATAATTGATGTCGTCACAATGTCCGACTCCGGCAGTTACAGTTGCATAGCAGAGAATTTGGCAGGCCAAAAACGATACACCATCGATCTGTATGTTTCAGGTAATCTCACAGGGAATTCCGTGTTTGGAATAGGTTTTACCCAGAACATAGAGTTGTTTGTAATTGAATTAAGAATTGCGTGTGAAAAGTACGTATTTCAGAACTACTTTATGAGAAACTGCGTTTTCAGATGTGTCATGTATTCATTTGTTACTATTATCATGCCTGTGTAGAGCTTGAAACTTATCGTGTAAATCGTGGTAAAAATCGAGAAATGTACTAAAATATTGATTAGAATCACCCCAAAGTACTTCGTAAATATGGTAATCTCTTTGAGGTGGCATTCTTAGATAGATAAAACAAGTACCTTCTAATATTTCACGGTACAGCTGTTCGTATCCCACCACTAGAGGGCGCCATAAACAACTGAAGTTTGGTTTGTTTGGAATTTCACACAAAGCTACACCAGGGTTATCTGTACTAGCCGTCCCCAATTTAGCATTGAAAGACTAGAGGGAAGGCAGTTATTCATCACCACCCACCGCCAACTCTTGGGCTACTTTTTTACCAACGAATAATGGGATTGGCCATATAATGGGATTGACATTATAACGCCCTCACGGCTGAAAGGGGCGAGCATGTTTTGTGGGACGGGGAGTCAAACCTGCCATAACAACTGAGGACTACCAATTGAAAGTATTTTGGGAATAACTTTATATTAAAACCAAAAATACTCTCCAATATTTTAGTAAAACTATCGGCTGGTTTAATCTGATTATCGATCTTACCTGATTTTTTTTTAATATGGCGTCAATATACATTGTTCTAATGATTTGAAAGTTCCAAAAATTTTGAATTTGCATCAATAATTTTATCCAGGTCTGAGTATAAAAATCGGGTTACAAGCGTTCTTCACATATGCACTATACTACAAAAATATTGAATACAAGTCTAAAGAGGTTAGATTTTCATTGTATAGGTCACTGGTTAAGCCACATATGGAGTATTGTGTTCAGTCTTGGGCTCCTTACCTTAGGAAAGACATTGAATTGTTGGAAAAGGTTCAGAAAAGGATTACTAGAATGGTGCCTTGAATCGAGGGATTGTCATACGAGGAGAGGTTGAAATCTCTCAAACTGTTTTCTCTTGAAAAAAAGAAGTTAGGGGATCTGATTGAGTTGTTTAAGATTGTAAAGGAAATTGATAGTGTTGATGAACAATCTTTTTTCATATTTAACAATGAGAATAGTAGGACTAGGGGACACATATATATTTTGGCAAGGTAGGAGTCATCTTCAGCTAAGACAGTTTTATTTTTTTAACAGGGTGGTTGATCTTTGGAATGGGTTACCTTCGGATGTTGTGGAGGCAGTAAATTTAAATGAGTTTCAGAGAAAGCTTGATAAGTATATGAATGATAAAGGTTGGCTTTAAGATTTTAAAAATTTATTTACTAATAGTTTTAATTCAGTTTAGAGGATGGAACAGCCGAGATAGACCAATAGGTCCCATGTTGTCCCAAAATGTTATGTTACTAAGCCATACCGGTGCGGTAAGTATCCAATATAAAGGAAAACTTTCTGTCTGTCTGTGGACGCATATCTTCTTAAACGAGTTAACCGATCCAGACAAAACTTGGCATGCTAACTTAATAGTCTAAAAGCAAACCAACTTAATGTTAAACCTTCTCCGTATTGAAAAATATAAATATTTTATAGAATAACCCGTATATCGTTACTGCAGTAAATATTGTGAATAGTTGAATTTGAACAAAACTCACACCACAACAAAATTTTCTACGAGTCAAAAGATTGTAAGTAAAATTTTCAGCATCTTGGCTTGTTTCCCATAATAACCAAAATATACGATAATAAAATATCCAGCTACAAAATGGAGAATAAAGATATTGCTGCTGTTTAAGTTTCCCGCTCTTTTCTGATCACCACCATTTAACTTCCGGTTTATACTAGGGATAGAATAAGCGTTTAAGCCAGAATTAGAGATGTATTTCATAATTAAAATATGTTTATGATATGTCTTCCTTCTTTATGTAGAATATAGTTTTCCGTAAAAGCAAAATGCAAGGTTATTATTAAATTTCATGCATTAAATGTACCAAGTTCAAACAGTAGAAATCTTGACCATATCTCTACTGTAAAATGGGCTGCCTTGCGCAAGAAGTGACGCAATTGCTTTGCCATTTCTGCCAAGTTTCTCGACTCGACTACTAAACCTTCTCACTTCCGATCCACTTCCTCTGGCTAATGAAAATCCTCGCATAGATTTTGCTCATTCTTAGCAAATTTGTTCCTATTTTCCACGTTTTCAATAGAAAAAAAGACGAGGAGTGTAGTCTCCTTAAAATAACCTACAAACCTTTTAAGGTAAACATTTATAGTGCCTTACAGAAGCTTCAAAAAGAAAGCCCATTATAGACTGAGAGTTCACTTTTACTTGTAGACTTTCACCAGATCTGTCGGGCTTTCACCAAGGGCAGAGCTGGGTATGCAGTTTGCCTCTCAAAAAATTATTCAAACTGCACGTCTACTTAAATCGAAGTCTGAATGTATAAACGCAGCACTATCCTTAATGACCGTCTGACAAACGAACAGAAGTTGCAGCTGGCATAAAAGCCTGGTGGTTAGGGCGCTCGACTCGCAACCTGCGGGTCGCGTACTCGCATATCATCACTGAATATGCTCGACCTTTCATTAATCCCACTTTCTGTTGGTAAAAGAGAAGCCTAAAAGTTAGCGGTGAATGGTGTTGACTAGCTGTCTTCCCTTTAGTCTGCCACTTCTAAATAAAGAGCGGCGAGCACAGATAGCCCGCGAGTAAGTTTGTGCTAATTCAACAAAACAAGCAAATCGTCTAACACGGACAGAAGTTTCGGCGACAGGTTCTTGATTGTTGTGATTTTAGAGCGACATTTGACCTCCTAAAATTGTATTTAATCACTTAGCATATAGAATATCCTATATAGCATATAGGATAAAGTGTGATTTAGCACAGTTTATCTTTCTTGACAAATACTGCGCGAAATGAGAATACCATACGCATCCATGGTAGACTTAAATCCTGGCATTCAAGGCATTTATAACTACAACGTATCCATTAAAACTTGCTTCTTTTAATTCAATACATTACGTTGTGTGTATGAATTATTTGTAGTTAAAATGGCTCAAAATTCAATTTCATAGCATTAAATTTTTAAAAAATTCTGGGGGCGCATGTCCATAGACTCCCCTAGAAATGCAATGTGACAATGGCCTGACCATTCAAAAATTGCTTTCTACTGCAGTACAGTAAGTACATCATCGTTTATAGTTAGTACAAAGTTTTAAACTTGTTTTGTACATCAAGAAGACATCTTCTACTATGTAAAGTAATAATGAAGCGATGTGCGTGTGTTCTGCCTGGGAGCGCAGAAAGCATGGGACACACATAATAAATGACCTGTCAACTACATGCTGCATGTATTAGCCCGTAGACAGCAAGGGTCCAGCTGTGGAAGCTAATCATCCTATCCCAGGAGTTCCGTAGGCCGTACACCGAATCTCGTTAGGCTTAGAGGATTTAGAGAGTTATCAATGGAAACAATATCCTGCGGTGTCATTTGGAAATAGCAAGCTGAAACGGCTAGTGTTAACATTGTCCATGGTTAGAATAAGCTTTCAGTCGAGATGAGCTCAAATGTTCATGGTGGGGTACCACCAGGGCGCGTATAGTTCCTTTATGCATGACTTATAGTACAAGTTTAAAATATATGTGTATATTTATGATAAACAGAAGCTTTAGTAATAACTTCTTGTCAAAGTAAGATGAGATTTAATAATTAACTTTGTACATGATTTAATATACCAACATAACTACGTGTAAGCAATGTCATAAAATTTATAATATTATAATCATTGTATTGATTCATTAATTGGGTACCCTAGCTGTTATCGATATTTTAATCTGTAAATGTAATCTCAATAACATCTCACAAGGTTTGACCTGCTAAGTAGACTTAGGTTAGTCAAAAATCCATATACTAAGCTAACATTGTAAAATAATCCTCGCATTAAGAACATGTATAATAGATCAGTGAAAGATAATATTATATATATTGTTGCGTCATCGAGGTCACGTGACTAGTGTGGCGCCACCTATTTTCTAGAACTATCCTGTACCTTGGCGAATGCTCTAGTATTTACTAGATATAGGGTAGCCTGGTATATAAAAGAGGGTGTCAACGTGACGGGAAAATAATGTGTGTGTGTAGGTAATGAGTAATTGAACTGCAGTCAGAGAGAGACGTATTGTTGAAGTTAACGTTCGTTGATACAGTGTTTGTTTTAGCGCGAATGTTGAATACAAGTGTATCGTAAAGTTATATTTCGGAAAG
>NW_013666099.1:330067-344433 GCF_000517525.1 Limulus polyphemus | reverse complement strand
TATATATTAAAAGTTTTAATAAACATAATTAATCAAATTAACATCAAAGAAATAATGGATTATAACTTTACGGACGAGACATGTAAAAAATAGTTAGTTTCGTACACTATCATCCATTCCTTGCCTCTAAAAAGGCAATTTTATGATATGTGAAATCATTATTGATAGTTCGAAAACAACTTGTGTAACCTGTAGTATCCAGTATAATTATAAAATCCCTAAACTAGTTTGTAAAAACTAATACTTTATAATTTCATATATGTATGTACATATTAAGAACATTGGTTTGTAAAACTTGCTATATTTCCTCTGAATTGTACAGTTCCACCCACAATAAAGTCTCACCCGTTAAGAGTTCAGACAGATGAAGGTGAAACAGCTAAGATATTCTGTGAATACAATGGGAGCCCTTACCCCATAACCTCTGTCCACTGGCTAAAAAATGGTAAAAAAATAGAAACTTCCCGTTCCCACTATGTTGTCCACCCAGACAACGGAACTCTCTTCATCCATGGAGTTCAGCTTGTGGACTCGGGACTTTACCAGTGTGAAGTGAAAACTAAAGGATTTCCTTCTATCCAGTCTAAAAATGCTTCATTTGTTGTGAAAGGTGAGGTTATTTTATTTTAAAGACTGTTTACTGCCCTACTGCTTTTATTTTGTTTGTAATTTTGCTCTGCATGTATATACACCCAGATTCATTGTTGTTTAAAAAGTGTTGTACATGTATGATAAGTATTCAATAATTTTCCAACTTTAGTAATCCTACTTTTGAAACTAAAGTTACACCACCACTTTAAGCTATTTTAGTTCAAAATTTCTAGGGTTAGCTTGGCGTAAGGGTGTAAGCTCCAAATTTTTTTTAGTTATCTTTTGAATCCAAATTGAGTTTACCTTAGTCAAAAACAGTTTAAGGTAATACTACATTTCTATAAAGCTTGGCCAAGGTTTATGTAAAACAGAAGAAACAAGGTGTTGATGTGAAACTCGATGTAAATATGACCTGTCCTAATAAGCTGTACTATAAATGATGACTAGTAAAATTCTTCTTAAGAGAGGGACACTGAGGGAAGAAGGTTGTTACCTCAGGATAAATCAGGCTTATATTTTGCTTTGATTCTTTGTATTTATTAGTATGCAAGTTTTACTAATTGATAACTACAAATTTTCATTTTCAAAGCATCTGGAAAAGCAGCTCTCTCAGAAACAAATAAAAGAGTAAAATTTGGTAAAATTCAGTCGTTTGGTTTGCACCCAAAAAGTAAAATTTTTTTTGTTTTATAGCTAAGACTTTTTAGCAATGTTGCTTCCATTATTGTTCTGTATGTGTAAATGTAGTATAGGTACACTTGTATGTTTGCTTGAGTAAGGAAGAACATTATACTAATGAAAATGAGTTAGTAAACAACAAGTTATAAAAAATAATGATGGGTTTATTTTGAGTGGAATATGCTGTTTCGACACAACGTTGGTCTGTCTTCTTCTGTTGAAACATGTAGTATGTTACCCCAAAAATAAAAATTACTTCATGTTGCTTATAAATCATTATTTGCTAATGCATTGTTACACTTGTATGTCTCCAAACAAACACATTGTTTGGTTGCAGGTCTCCTTGTGACACATGAAGTTACTTAATCTTCTGTAAGAATCATCCCCCAATTTAAGCATGATTTACATTTCAGTAATAACTTCAAAAGCTTGTTAATTTAAATTAATTTAACTCTGATAATGTGATTTCAGTAATTTTCATATTTTATGACTAGTGAGATTGGTTTGACTTCTTTTTTTCAGTTTCTTAATTAAAGCTTAATAAATAATTGTTTCAAAAGCTTGTATATTACAATCTCATTGGCCAAATGACAGTTGTATTTAACTTAGACATTACTTTGAATTTGAGCTCACCAATCAAATATTTTGTTGTTGTTTTTTAACAGAGTAATTCAAAGAAATAAGTGTTTACTAAAACGCATAGCTAAGTTTTAATTACAGTACCAAGTATAAGATCGGTATAAAGGCTTCTGCAGGAGTTGGTGGGAGACAGACTCTCAACCAATGCATAAGAAACTACTAGTTGGATCAACGTCTTAAAGGATAAATATTCTCAACAGTTTTTAATCTTCCAATACAAGCTTATAGATATCATGTGCAGACTGACTTCATTTAAGCAGCAATAGAATCTATGATAATGAAGTTTATTCTTTGTGGCTATCTCACTTCTAGGTTGATGGCCACATAAGAAACTCATTTGTATGTCCAGTAGATAAGCATTAAATGTTGCACAATACTGTAAGTACAAATAGTGAAGAGGTTCTCGTCCAGTGCTATAAAATGTACTGTTTTATAACTAATTTCATTGTTTCTCTATTTAGAGAAGTTAAAGTTTGCTCCACCTCCAGTCAGTAAAAACTTGGAACTTGGATCTAATGCTAAGATCTACTGTAAAGCCAGAGGAGCTGTCCCACCCACAGTACGATGGACTAAGGAGGGAAATGAATACTTTAAATGGCCACCACATATTAAAGATGAAAATGGAACTCTGTACTTTACTAGTGTACGACAGAGTGATGCTGGAAACTACACTTGTTTTGCCACTAGCACTCAGGCATTTATCAATACAACTATACATGTTGAAGTTATTGGTAGGTAGCAAAGTTGTAACAACTTAAAACTACTGTATATTTGTTAGAAGCAAGTTATTAAAACAATGGTATTATATATGTTGAAGCATTAAAGTTAGTATAATTAATGGTTTGAAAGTACTATTAACATTTTTGAAGTAGCATAAGAAAGCTTGCTAATTTGTTTATAAAGACAGATGTAAAATATGTATCTTAAACAACATTAAGTTGAATTTGCATACCATAAGTTCACATTATATGTGTAAAGATTTCAATAAGCAGTTTAAATAACCACGTTTTGTTACATCAGATGTTACGACTTCAGAAAATAAAATGAAATATAAACATAGTTCTTATCACAGGTAAATCTGACATTTAGTAATCCATTCCATAAAATATGATAATTTTTGTTTTGATCCACTTCCTAATAAAATTTCATAAAAACAAAATTATTCTTGCTGTTGTAGTTCTGTAGAAAGATTAAGCTCCTGACAACAATCCTTTGAGATCCTGAAAGGCATGTTGTTTTTGAAAGACACCATGTTGTAAAAAGTATGTGTGGGCATTATGAAAAAAATTAATATTAAAATACACTGTCTGCAGTGTTCATATTTGTGAATGGTTATGACAATTACATTTAACATCGTGTGACTTTCAGTAAGACAGAAGTGTCTTTCTGGTAACATTGCTTTCATTACATCTTTTTTTTTTGTTCTGTTTCTTCAGTTTTGCCAACCTTTACCGTAAGGCCAGCAGAAACTATTGCTTATGAAGGTTATCCCATCATGCTTCATTGTAAAGCCACAGGTGACCCACCACCTACCATCCAATGGGATAAGGATAATGTACTCAATGGTTTTGACAAAAAGCGGTTTCAAGTTCTAGAAAATGGAACTCTATATGTCAGTGAAGCTCACAGGAATGATGAAGGAAAATATGGATGTACTGCTGGAAACAGTGGAGGTTTTCGCCGAACAGAAATTAAACTAGTTGTTCAAAGTGAGCTTTCAAAACTGTATGCTTGACAGTACTCACTGTACATTTAACAGGTGTTATTTATATTTTAACTGAATCCCAGTTTCTCAGCATCTTTCAAAGAGTTATTTACCGTAAATCAACCATAGTCAATTTACCTATCAATGTAATTCCAATTATTTAAATTTGCCATCAAACAATTCAGGCCTATTTTTGTGATAGAGCTCAGCTCCACTTCCCTATTTCAACAACAAATGTTTTTGTTGTTGAAAACAACATCACAAAAATTTGTTTGTTGTGATAATGAATGTTTTTAAATTCGTTTTCTGCTTGATTTTTGCCTCATATGCCACTAGATATGCTTACAGTTCCCCTAGATGTTCTAGCTGAAATTTGCTGAGATATGAAAAATGCTATAGTTTTGAGCTTCAGTTCTTTTTCTATTACAAAAATAGCACTGGAATAATTTAATAAACAAATGTGTACTTGTACCAGTAGTTCTGTTTTCCTCATTTTTTTTCTTCTTAGACTTAAAATATTTGACTGAAGTAGTAGTAATAGTTGAAACGTTTTTTAAATAAAGGTGGAGAAAGTTATAGCCCTAATCAAATTGGTGCTGGATTGGATGGGAATGAGAACACCATGACTAAAACAGTCACGATAACTCTTGGTGCTGCAGCAGTCTACATGGTGCTTGTTATGGGCTTGATGATCTGGTGCCGTTTCAGGCGGGCAAGACGTAAGGCCTTGCTTCTTGCTCAAGCAACTGCAGATGGTAAGTGTTTTTTCGTTTTTTTCAAAATAAAACCTCTCACTCTGTATTTTACTTAGTTTTGGTAATTTCTGTCCTAAAAATGAAAGTTTACTAATTAGAAAAAAACATATATAAAATCATTATTCAGTGATACCTGCAAAATTATAAAACATTGATAAGATATTGTTATTTTGTTTGCTATGCTGCCTAAAGTCAAGACTACTGGGGAATTATTTTTGTTTGCAAATATAAGTTTAATGCTGAAAGATTCCATTGAAAATACTGTCTTTTTCTACTTTACCTAAATATTTGATAAATAAAAATCAAATGTCTTTAGAAACTTTTGTACAGAAAATGTGTCAGGAAACTTAAAGAATTGAATCTGGACCAAATATCCAGATTTTTGGAAGGTTTTCTATACATAAAAAAGTTTTTTTTTATTTTTTCATTACTGCCATTGATAATTCAAGAAAGAAATAAATATTAATTTTTTTTAAATTAAAAGAACCTAAAAATTTTTTAAACCTATTTAAAATATTATTTACAATGTAACTTTATATCATTCTCCAAAGTGGCTAAGTCTGAGAATGGAGATGTCATTCAAAACACAGAACTGAAAGATAAAAATGGATCTGTTAGAAAAGACCACAGAAATGGAGGGCCAGCCAAAAGTGATGGAGAGGGTCATTCACACAGCTCTGGCTCTCATTCACACCATTCCAAACGTAGTAGGTCATCATATGACAGACTTCAGTTTCCACGTCACGACCTTCAAACAGTCATGCTCTTGGGTGAGAAAACATATTTATAAAGCTTCAAATTAGTATTTACTTGTTTGTAGGTTTTAATTATTTTCAGATGAGTTTGTAATTTTGTACATTATCCTTGATAACACATTAAAAAAGCATGATTAAATTTCTACTTAATCATTTATTTCATTGGAGTTTAATCATTGTTTTATTTTTTTAAGCTATCAATAGTTTTAAGTGATTTCACTGCTTGAATTATTTTCAAATGCTTTCTCAGATCTTTACTCAGGCAGGTCAACAGAATGGAAAGTACATTAGTGTAAGTTATATCTTTTCAAAAATTATTTCAGAATTAGTGTTTTCTATATAAGGCATAAACAAATGTAATTATGTTCCCCAATCTGTCTTTTGTACACTATATGACTGGAAAATCAAAACCATTCTGCTAGAATATTATGTTTGAAACTATTATGAAATACGAAACTTACTTGCTTTGCCAACCAAATAGATTTTTAAAATTTATTGATTGCATTTCTTGTTACACAAGCCTCCTAATGACATAGCATTAAGTCTGCAGACTTATAATGCTAGAAACCAGGTTTAGATACCCATGGTAGACACAGCACAGACAGCCCATTGTGTAGCTTTGTGCTCAACTACAAACAAACTTGTAACATAATTTGAAAACATGTAGAGTAATTCATAAAAAAGAAAGGTTTTATACTTGAAAAATAAAATGATAATTTGACTGAGCCATTAAAAGTGTTCTGTGATAATTGATGGCTGGTACCTTCAATTATTTTAAATATGAATTGTAATTTTTTAAACCTTTGTCTTTTAAGGTATTTTAACAGTTTTAATCTTAACCAGGGAGAGGCGAATTTGGAGATGTATTTCTTGCTAAGGCTCGTGGAATACGAGACAATGAAGCTGAAACCCTAGTTATGGTAAAAGCACTGCACACTCGGGATGAAAATGACCACTTTGAATTTAAAAGAGAAATGGACATTTTTCACAAGCTGAACCATCAAAATGTAGTGAAACTTCTAGGCTTATGTCGAGATGTAGAGCCATTCCTGATGATTGTGGAATACAGTGATTGGGTAGGTTGTGGTAAATAAGCTTGCAGTGAATTTAAAAATTAGAACATTTATTGTGTGTATATATGGAACTTCACTTTCTTTAAAAAACATTAAAGCTTTTATGTAGTTCAACCTTACCAAATGTCATATGCATCCATGTGTAAAAACACTTTTAGATAGGAAGTTATATTAGTCTTACAAGTGCTATATGCAAGACTCTTATCCAATAACTAAAGTATAAAAGTATAACAACAGAAGGGCCCCATGTGTGGAAACATATAACATCCAATCATTATCAAGCACCTGAAAGCTACACAGGTTCCAAGTGATGTCTTATGACTAGCAGATACTTCAATATTCACAGTAGCTTTGAATGATATCACAGTTGATTTCAGTCATCTACACCTCAAACAAACAAACAAGATATTTCATATAGGGCATTACACTTGTCACAGTTCTATTTTATTTTCCTGCCGGTCAGTTACTTCTAGAGATATTTTAAATTAACATAAAATTTAAGGACAACAAGAACCTTGTTAGTCCATCTAGGCTATACCATTCACTAAACTAAGCAAAAAAAAAAATCAAGCATTCCCTTAAGCTCCCTTACATTTGCTGCATCCACCACACCGGAAAGCAACCCATTTCAAATGCCAACCCCCTGTAAGAAAAACTATATTAGATGAAGTTCACTCCTACTCTATCAAAATTTATATTTGTGACCCTTAGTCCTACCATTCTCACCATAAAATATGAAAAAAGATTATGCATCAACAATATCAATTCCCTTACCAAGGTTAAAGTACTTAGTGACAACCTTTCCACCTCAGGTATCATTCTACTACAATGTTGTCCAATATGTTTGCCACTCGCCATATGTGGTGAATTGGCTGCAGACATGTGGCAAATTGATGCTCATCATCTGTTACATTTTTTTTCTTCTATTTTCATATTAATATTTGAAACTTTAAGTTTTTGTTACATTACCATATTTTACTGAGAATCAGTCTTTATTGCTACCAGTTTAAAACTTCAAACCAATTTTCGGAAGATTGCACATTTATTTTATTAATATTGTATATATTTTGTACCATGTAGCGAATATGGTGACCTGATCCTCACAAGTTTTGCAGCAGCAAAATCCTATTAGACACTGCTGTTCTGGTATACCTCCTCTAAACAATTCAATGTCCTTTCTAGGATAAGGAGGCAGGACTGAGTACAATACTCCAAATAAAGCCTAACCAGTGACACATCAAAATTATAATCTCCTTAGACTCGTATTCAGTATCTTTATAGATATAACTTAAAATCTTACTTGCCCTACCACTAGCAACATCACTTTTTTGGTTTGTTTAAGAGACTGATCATCTAGAACACCAAGATACTTTTCTTCCATAAACTGTTAAGGTTATCCCCATCAAAATTATATTCATAATTCAAGTTACGATATCCCACATGCATTACCTTCCACTTGTTATATTTAAAAGTCACCTGCTAATTATTTGTCCAATTCATCAAATATATATATCCATTTATAAAACAGCAGCATCCTCCTCACAGTTAGCAACACCCAATACCTTAATATTATCAACAAATTTAAGCAATTTATTGACCATTCTTTCACCTATGTCACTGATATAAATCAAAGAGATAAAAGTTCTTAACATTGAGTCTTGTGACATTAATTCCCTTTGAGCTAAACTCCATTTATAAAAACCTTCAGCTTTCTTCCATCCAGTCTTCTTACTGTCCAATGAGCCAATATCCCCCACACTTATAGTAATCTTTTTTTTTTTTACAAGCCTTTTAGTGGCACCTTGTCAAATGCTTTCTGAAAATCCAGATACACCAAATCCACACCCTTACCCTCGTATACATAAGCAGTAATCTCTGCGGAATATCAAAATATTAGTTAACATATTATTTCCTGAAGAGAGGTTAAAAGATAATTTTGCTACAAGCTCCTTAACATAAATAAATGTGCAAATTTTCTCTTATATTTCTTTTACATTTAAATAAAAGAATTTGTATACTCATAGGTGATTTTTTATTAACAAATAAAATAAAGATCCTCTTTGTAAAGTATTCAAATTTTAAATAATACTTGTTCCAATTTTCTAGGGAGACTTGAAGCAGTTCTTGTTAGCCACTCGAAAGGATACAGCTCGTAAAGGTCCCAAACCTCCACCACTATTTACTTCTCAAATTATGGCTATTTGTCACCAGGTGGCACTTGGAATGGAAAGCCTATCAAATCACAGGTTTGTTCACAAAGATTTAGCCACAAGGAATTGTCTGATCACTTCAAGACTGGAAGTAAAGATCAGCAGCCCAAGCCTCTCCAGAGACACCTATGCTCAGGAATACAGTCGTTACCAGTTCAAGAATATCCCATTAAGGTGGGCACCAGCTGAAGCTGTCCTGGAGGATGAGTGGTCAACCAAAAGTGATGTTTGGTCTTTTGCTGTTTTCACCTGGGAAGTTTTCATGCAGGCAGAACTTCCTTTTGCTAATAAGGGAGATGATGTAATATTGCGACTCTTGAGAAGTCATGACTTGCATTGGAACCCACCAGAGGGATCTCCTCAATCTTTGCGAAACTTGCTCCTCTCCTGTTGGAACATAAGTCCAAAAGACAGGCCAACATTCAGTGAAATTGCCATGCAAATTGGTGAAATAAAAGTAGACAGTAAAATGTGACATTTGTGTTAATTAAACAATGTGAAACTAATCCACTTATTGTTAATAAGGAATGTTACTGTAATAGACAGTTAGAGAACCTCCTAGGCCCGAGTCATGTGCCCCAATGATTATTTGGTATCTGCTGGCCAGATGGTCTTTTCTTTATTAGACCTAGTCTTAATGTGGTAATGTTATGTTTAGGTATTCAGAAGAAAACTATAACATACCAATAACAAAAGTACCAGATCTGAACAAAGAACTGTTTATAATTCTGATGTCTGTTTAAACTCTTAAGTGATTTGCTGGCATATGGCTACAGTCATAGTAAATTATCCTAATATAAAAAGATATGCTTTTTTCAATTACTGGAATTTGGAATACCAATTAAAGGGTTATTGCTTAGCCATCTTTTTTTTCCCTTGGAAATATGTTAATACACTTTGCACTGCCAATATCATCTCTAATTGAGTGAATCCATACAGGAGAAGAGAACTTAGTACAAGAATTTATTATCTTATTTTAATCCATCTGCACTAAACACTTAACTCACTGCCTAAATTACCTTACTATTTTTCTCTGTGTGTGAGTGAACAAATTTGCTAGTCATAGGGCATGTTATCATTTTGAAGTTGATACTTTTGTGTATATACATATATCCCCAGTTAAGCTTTAACATAAGTCTTACTGGATTAGAGAAAAAACAGTTCTATTAAAACTTGAAGAACACTGGAAATTTGTCACAATAATAATGTACTAAATACACATGTAAGGTATCCCAATTGTGTATTCACTTATTAGGTCTAGGTCAGCAATGCCCAAACTGAAATTTACTATCAAGTAGGGCTGTGAAGTAACAGTCTATTACTGATGTACTTTTACTTAGGAAAAAAATTATTTAGTCATTTTTGGGATTATAAATTTTTGTATTCCAGTCCTAGCCAAAATATTTGGCCAGAATACTACCCTGTTCATAAGTACTTAACATAGGCACATGGGTTTAATCCTTGTTATTTTCAATGAAACACAGTTTATATGAAAAGCTTTTACAGAAACAAAAAGATAAGTAGGCTAATCCCCAGAGTTCAGTACTGTGTGATGTTTTAAGTTCAATGAAGAATGAAGCAGCCTGGAGTGTGTGGGTTTGTCTTCACCCTGACATCCTGAGGAATGACTGAAAATCCAAGTATAAACCTCATATATTTTCTGTTTTTTTTTTTTGCTTGTTATACAATATTCATACAAATGAACTGTTTTTGAATATTTTAGTACTGAAGAACAGTTACAGGTAATATTTAACACACTACAAAAGGTGGGAAGTTCTTTTTTGGCCTTTTGGAAATTTCTTGGATAACTATTAAATATTTGAACAATGAAAGATGACAATTTCAGGTAATTTTCAACATGAGCTTTCAATGACATTTAAAAGTGAAAACATTCACATAACTTAGATACTGACATAGCATTTACAGTATTGGTATTCTGCACGAGTCTCATTTTTGTGCCATATTTAGGTTATTTCTAACACTTCTGATATGCTAGAAATCATGGTGATGTCTGATTTTGTCAGTAAACAGTGTTTATATGAAGAAGTATGTCTAGAAAATATTCACATTGTACATACAGTAACTTTTATATATATGATACTTAAACTTTGCAGGTAATCTGTGAAGTATAACAATAATCTAGTTTTTTTTATCATACATAGATTTAAATGTTTAATATGTTAACAACTAGATACTTAATCAACTACTAAAAACATAATTTTTTTCAGAATATAGTTCTTTTTTTTTCTTTGCATGTTACAGTGTGATTTAATGTTAAAGTACTGAAACAGTAAGTTTTCTGATGTTAGTGAAAAATATGAAACTGTTGAATTCTATGCTGGTCTGTTGCTAGAATGTTACATGTTTTGTGTGTGTATTGTAACGTATCAGGATGTTAAGAAATCTGCAGTGAACTGAGACTTGAACCCAGGACACCAGTGTACTCCTACCAATTGACGTACCTGGGTTCAAGTTATCACGCAGACAAGTCTTCACTTTTACTATTATGATATGTTTCAGTAACAAACTGAATTTTGAAGAGAAGTATTTAAATAACATTTATGTATGTGGATGTCATAAAGACTGGTTACAGTTATGTAATAATGTGAAAATAACAGGCTTTACAAGTTTGTTATGCTTATAATATACCGTATTAATTACCTTCCTACTGTTTATGCATAGGATATTTTTCATATTCTGAAACATGTCAGATTACTTGAATGAAATAGTATATATATATATATATATATATGTAGTTGCAAAACTAAGTAGAAAGTTTTAGGATTTTTTTTGTCTCACAATACAGAAACGTCCAGTAACAATTCTGTTCTCTGTTTTTCACTAATTGTATTCAAAATATTTCCTTTGTGCAAATAAGATACCAAGGTGTCCAAGTCTTAAAATGTGCCATTTTTGTACATAATATTTGTATCACACCTTCTTTTACTTTTGATGTACAAAATAAATTTTGTATTCTATCGTTCTTCTGATGTACTACTTTAATATAAAACTTTATCAACGTTTACAGCTTTATATTGTGAGCTGCTAACTGTAATATCTTGAAACGCATTCTTAGGGCGTTATTAAAACAGTTTGTAGTCCTAAACATATAGGAATATCCTACAGACATTAGGGTAAAATCAACAAGAAAACGCTCCGACTTTAATAAGTAGTACCCTGATTCAGACACCTAACACCAGAAGGCAGCATCAGATATGACATACTGCTCAAGAGTCATTCACAACAGTTACCTCCTGCACTTCACAGTAAACCATTATATTTAACCTTAGTAGTTAGTTATAAATACATTCTTAACCATAACTTCTCTCTCTACGTAAAAATGAGGTAAAGAATAGTAACACATAAATTTCAAGAAATTACATAACTATACAATTCCATTAAAAAAATTACAAAATAATGATACTTCTTTTACGTTAATACATCCATATTTAAAATACACTAAAACAATATATTTAGGCAGAATTACCCGTTATGAACAGTTAAAGCTCTTTACCATACATTATCAACAAATGCACGCTTTTCCGGAAGAGTTCTGTGTTATTTCTTCACGTTTTATTGTCGAAGAAAGATTGTAACTTATTTTAAGAGGAATAGACTGTGCTGCTACCTATTGAGCATACTAGTAAACTAAAAAAAACCTTATCTAAATTTTCTATGAGGAGTTATGTGTTTTGGTTCTTTCTATTTTCATTTGTTTATTGTTGAACTTTGGCAAATTCATTTTGGGTCAGTTTACTATTATTTTTTGCCAAACATTTTTTCTGAAACATCCATGTTTAAAAGTCACTAAAACAATATATTTAGGGAAATTTACGCGTTATGAACAGTTGAAACACTTTACCATAGTTTATCAACAAATACGCACTTTTTCAAAAGAGTTCTGTGTTATTTCCTCACGTTTTATTATCGAATAAAGATTATAACTTATCTTATGAGCAATAAATTGTGCTTTTACTTATTGAGCATGCTAGTAAACTCAAACACCATTATCTAATTTTTCTGTGAAGAGGTATCCGTTTTGGTTCTTTCTATTTTCATTTTTTTATTATTGAATTTTGGCAAGTACATCTTGGTTCAGTTTATTATTATTTTTTGCCACGCCTATTCAGTTTTTACAAGTGTAAATAATAAGTGCCTCCCACATCGTGCATTTTCTTAACATTTAAACCACTCCAATTTATACAAAGTATTTACTTGACCAGAAACTCAATTTAATTTTATTTTTTTTTGAGGGGGATCAAGAATTTTCTCCGGTGTTTTTTTTTTGACATATTAATTCTTGTCCTATTTTATAGAGAACCAAAACCGTTTAAAATAACATAATTGAAACTTCTTGCGTTCGTAAGGTTTAAAATTTTCGTAAGCTGTCTTTTTATTACATCTAAATTTATATGTTAGAATTGTTGTAAGGTATGCTTTAAAGGTACGGATCCTCAGAAGTTACAGTCTGTGTTGCCACGTTCATAAAATATCCTTGCAACGTAGTTTTCATTGTAAAAGATTCCATCATAAGACTGTCTTGTCCAATGCACACCACTTCTCCTTCTCACTTTCCGTAATCCATCTAGCGCACAAGGCGACGGTTGTTTCCCAGCATTAATTTTAACAATCCGATCACACAGAAATCTATAGTACTGCATCCAGCAATTTGATTGATATGTCTTCTTATGGTATAGCATTTACACCTGTTTCATTCTCCAGCTGCTTGATGGATGAGCAAATACATTGTAGAAACAATTTCTGTACACGTGAGTTGTGTCACTTTTCCATCCTCCTTAATTACATTGTCATGGACAGCCTTCACCACTGTCCTTTGTGTTCGTGGTTTTTTAGTTGTTAGAAGGCGCTGAACTTTGCTTAGAACGGTTATGGTACCACAGTTGCAGATCTCTTTCTGGATGACCCTGGTTCTCCTATTTGATCCATATTTTTTTGTTTTCCAATGCCATTTAGTACAAGAGATATCCCGTCTTTGAAATTCTAATCTCCTATCTAAAAACATCTTTATTCAAGCTTTTTCAGAATAATTCTGTATTCTTCTTTCCTCATATTTCATTATCCAATAATGACTGTAAATAATTTTAGAAACAATAGTTTATATTGGCACTTATTGAGTATACTAGTAAACTAAAAATCCCTTATCTACACTGAGTGGTCACAAGTAAATAGACACCTAATTTTTCGTCATTTAACTGATTTATGCTAACTAATTTGTGTTCACAGAGCACTATATAAATGAAAATGGTCCGCACACTAATTATCTTGTGCTACAACAGGCCTAGAACTGAAGGTTCTCTCGAATTGTCAGATTTTGTTACAGGAAGGATAGTTGGTCAAGCAGATGGTGGAATAAGTCAGCGACAACTTTCACAAAATTTGGAAATTCCGCTTTTGACAGTCAACAGAATCATCGTGCAGTTCAGGAAACATGGCAAGGAAACAACTGAGCAGTGTCCGGGTCGTCCTGGTCCATTGGAGAGGACAAAAAAGGGCTGTCAAGAGGAGCATCGAAATGGGTCCCAGATTAACGACTGCAGAAGTGGCCCAAGTTGGTGGGATGAGCCTGAAATCTGTTCAACGGATTCTCCACAGATTGGGTTATCGTTGCAGAGCAGCTAGATGGAAGTCCTTATTAAGACCTACCAACATAGTCAGACGAAAAAAGTGGGCAAGTGATATGATGACCAAGCCTCTGGACTTTTGGAAGACCGTATTGTTCTCAGACGAATCAAGATTCGCTCAATTTTTCGGACAGTGAAAGGATATGGGTCTGGAGAATGCCTCACCAAGAGTTTTGGCTCAACAGTTTGCAGCCAACTGTGAAGCATGATGGTTTCAGCGTGATGATTTGGGGAGCTGTTTGGGTTGGTGGGAGATCGAGCTTAGTGGAGTGCGTTGGCAACATAAATTTTGCGAAATACGTCGAAATATAGGAAGAA